>NW_010228891.1:32551-39993 GCF_000690775.1 Eurypyga helias
TTGTCAGGAACAGTGTGGTCAGCAGGACCAGGGTAGTGATCATCCCCCTGTGCTGGGCACTGGTGAGGCCGCACCTCGAATTCTGTGTTCAGTGTTGGGCCCCTCACTGCAAGAAAGACTCTGAGGGGCTGGAGTGTGTCCAGAGAAGGGAATGGAGCTGGGGAAGGGTCTGGAGCACAAGTCCTGTGAGGAGCAGCTGAGGGAGCTGGGGGTGTTCAGCCTGGAGAAGAGGAGGCTGAG
The DNA here is from genome assembly GCF_000690775.1 of Eurypyga helias. Lineage (NCBI taxonomy): Eukaryota > Metazoa > Chordata > Aves > Eurypygiformes > Eurypygidae > Eurypyga > Eurypyga helias. Next base: position 32,792 of record NW_010228891.1, read on the forward strand.
GGGAGACCTGATCGCTCTCTGCAGCTCCCTGAAAGGAGGTTGTAGCAAGGTGGGGGTTGGTCTCATCTCCCAAGTAACAAGTGCTAGGACAAGAGGAAACAGCCTCAAGTTGCACCAGGTTTAAATTAGGTATTAGGAAAAATTTCTTCAGCAAAAAGGCTGTCAGGCACTAGAGCAGGCTGCCCATGGAGGTGGTTGAGTCACCATCCCTGGAAGTATTTAAGAGACACGGTTTAGTGGTGGACTTGGCAGTGTTAAGTTTACAGGTGGAGTCAAATATCTTAAAAGTCTTTTCCAACCTAAATGATTCTATGATTCTAATCCCCTCCCTCCAGTAAACAGAAAAAAACCTCACCATAACCAGAGAACCATGTTAGGAAGCACCTCAAGAGGTCACCAAGTCTATCCCATACTGGGAAACTGGGTTGAACATACTTGGAGGATTTAAACTGCCCTTAAAAATCAACTAGTGAAAGATTCTACAGATACCCCAGACAACCTAAAATGCTGATCAGCTATTTCTAGTTAAAAAAAAAAAAATCTTCCCTTTCTCTAATCTGACAGCCTTCACTTATAAAAAAGGTTGATTACTTATGTGCTCAGTAGGCATGGAAAACAGTTGGTAAGTGTCCTCAGTATAAAAAAACCCCGTATATTCAACCTGGAAAATGTCTGCCCTTCATCTTTGCCTGGGGAGAGAAAAAAAAAAAGTTACTCTAATCTTTCCTCACAGGCTGTGATGCCTAAACCTTTCATTCCTATTGTTGTCCTCTGGACTCTCTCCAACCATAATGTATTACATTGCTAAGAACTGGGCAGAGCTTTCAGGCCAAGACTTCACAAGTCCTACGCAGAAATTAATAGTTACATATCACATAGTTCTGTTACACCAGGTGTTGAACATCTCTGTAGAGATACCTTTTTTATGTGTGTGTACATAGACATGTACATTTTAAACAGACACATTATTGAGTCATTCCTCTCGAGACCCATCACAATTCCTAAATCTTTGGCAGAACTGTTACTATTGACTGTCACAGAACTGTCCCATTCTTTAGTGGTATGTTTAATTTCTCCTCACATGTAGTACTTATTTGTCTTTTTTCATCACCCATGAACACTTTTCTAACATGTTAAAAACAATTATGAACTCCAATTTTGCCCTCCACAGTGCTTTCAGATCTTACAACTTTGGCATTATATTTCCTTCTGTAAAGTGCCCACCCTCTAGAAAAGATGACTGAGAACAAACCCAAAGTAGATCACTGCGATACCTGATTTGAACTGCTCTCCTAGAGCAACTACAGGATTTTTTTTTTTCCAACTATTTCAGCATGCACCTACTTTTTCACCTAGACTACATTCTCTGAGTTTGCTAAGAATATAAAGCAGAATAGCACAAGCATTTAATTAAAGTCAAACTATAACGCCTCTACTTCTTCCACTTCTTCCTTTTTATATTCAACAGTGTAGAGGACTATGAAGTGAAATTGTAAGAACAGCAAAAAAATAGATGGAAATAATTTAGATTCTCAGTGAAGTAACAAACTTCTGTTACTCCATTCTTCTGTAAACTAATTTGTAAAACTTAAAGAAGGGGAAAAAAAAAAAACCCAAAAAAACCCATGCTACAGTAAGGACTACATGGTCTACCAGAGTTACGTGGCCAGAGAATTCTCTCTTCTCTTCTCAGACAGCTGAAATGGAAAGACAAAAATGTATAATTCCTTAAGCTCAAAATCATGAAGCTTTGTACATGAAAGCATACTGCTTTAACACTGCTCACATCTTACCTGGCAACTTTACCCTTACCATCAAAGAGAATATGAAGATTATTTCACACTAAATTCAAGAACAGAGAACTGACATTTTTAAAATGTCTTTAAGTTAGAAGGTAAAAGAAAAAAGAGCATTACCAATTCCCAGGGAATGCTCTACAGGAGACTTTCTAGGTGCTGTAGCTCCAAGACAAGTGGCTACTTGAAGAAGGAAGGTTTGCCATTTTATGTACAGAAATTTTTTATTAAGGGAGAAAGTGCCTTGGTGAAAAGATACAACTAGTTCTCTAGCTTCCATCCTTCCTTATGCTGTCAATGGCCTAAGCCAGAAACGGAACCATCTGGAAAACTTCTGAAGATGAAAAGAAATAAAGAAATACTCCCCTCAATTTTGGTGAGAATAGGAAATCAAAATGAACTATGAAACATATACAAATGTTCCAAACTCTGTCTTTTCTAAACAACTGAACCAGGATAAGCACAAATAGTTTCTTCTCAGCACTTAGTGATTTTGTGCTCATAATCTCGAGGGGGTTTCTTCCCCACTTCTGTGTCATAAAACTGAAGTAAACACACTTTTGAATTCCTTGAGAGAAACAAGGGATTTTCTCTTACATTTTCCAATTTAATGCTCCTACAGCACTCAGTGGGAAAGGGCGGTAATATGTAAAATGGGCAATGAAACAAATTTGAAACTCATTTTATTTAAGGATCCCATGGAATAATTAGAGAAGATATGTTTGGATATTTCATCTCCTAAGCAAAAACTTACAAAAGACAGAATCTTACTACACAACTTCTGTAGCTCCCTCCATCTTGGTAATTGGGAAAGTGAGATCTTCAAGTAGCCATCACTGAAAAATTATGTAGTATGGAATGGAGAGATTGAACAAGACACATTTTATTAATTAATAAAGCCTTTATCAATGGCACAACTTCATGATGGTAATTATAATCGACAGCTGCATATTTTTAGAAACTGAAGAACAATAAATATAGCCATTAAAAGTGAGATAAAAAGCCCCAGGATAAAATACCTTGCAAACCAGAAGATGAAATCACAGGTGGGAAGGACCTGTGGAAAGATTGATTTCACCTCTTAATACAAAAATAAGAACTGCTGGTATTAGAAGTTTTTTTTTTTTAAGAGTAACATTTTAAACTGATGCAAGCACCCAACAAAGGGAGTAAGAAAGACCTTCTTAGCCTCACCTGTGTTTTTGTGGGTGGGTGTTACCCGCCCCATCCCACCATCCATAAGACAGACGAGAATGCTCAAGTCTCTCTCATCCAAACCCCTAGAGTCTTTGAACATTCAAACTGACAAGCACACTAACAAGAACAGTTTTTAAAGTGACTTGTAAGCTATTAATTCATTCTTTCGCTTGCCAGTTTACTAACTGCATTTCAGGCATGTCACCCCCCCCAGCACACGTCCATTCCACAAGTTTCTCAATGGAACAGAAGCAGCTGAAGACAGACAAGTGTGAATTTAAACTTACAGTGGGAGTTGCGTTTGGTACACTTAAAAGCAAAAGCAAGCTTCAGTTTTCATGTAAAAAAGGTTCCACCCACACCCTAAATCCTTTAGATTTTAGCTTACCACTTTTGAGAAGTGTATTTTGAACTAGCAACCAAAAACTCCACTTATCAACAAGACTTTCCCCAGAAGAATATCATTCATTTCCACAGCACCTTTCCCAAGAGAGAGGGGCAGGGGAGAGAACCCAGCGGAACACACCGTACCTGTCTCTTTCATATAGGTCTGATGACTCCCTTCCAAAATCTGAATCAAGGGCAACAAAGGGAAGAAACTTTTCCTCTCTCTCATGTCTGTTCATTGTCAGATCTCTGGCAAGCAGAGATAAGACGAAAGTCCCCTTCTAGCCACACTTGCAGCTAACACCAGGAGTATGGGAAAAAACCCAGCCCTATCACCATTTCAGAGGCTTCTGTGCACAAGCAGGGCTCTTGCACTTCGGAGAAATCTTGTGGAGGACAACAAAGCTGTCTGAATACGCAGTCAAGCCAAGTTGGACACATTTTGGAGCCAAATCAACTATCTTATTCAGAAAGCAAGTAGCCAGAACACACGGTAAACGGTTTGGGGCACAAATGTGTTTTATGTATACGTGGCAGGCAAGATTAACCTGTCAAACAAGCTCAGTTCTTGCATTACCAGATAATGACAAACAACCCACTGCAAGTCAGCTTGGAGCTCTGGAAACTTTATGCACATGAAATGCCTTAAAAACCTTACTTTAGGAGATATTACATATTCCCATGGCTTTCTTCTTCTTAACCCACCCAGCACAGTTCAAGGAGGAAGAACTTTTCTCTCTCACTCCTAGTCTCTGTAAACATGTAATTTTTTTTTTTTTCCTCCTTAATTTTCCTACTCCCTCAATTTTCTCTCATTGCCTGGAGCAGTATTTTCCTCGAACACCTGGAAAAGGTCTTTCCACTCATAATTGCACAATGAAACTTGGGGAAGACAGACAGATAACAGTATTCTACTGACAGAAGTAGGCTCTTCTGCAGTTAACTGAGTAATTTGACAAGACAACTACAAATTTTTAAGTACAGGGAATCGGTTTGTCTACACTCCCCTCCCCTTCTTCACACTATCAATAAAGTCACTATTTTCAAAAATATACTAGGGTTAAAGAAAAAGTTTCCATTAGAAATCACATCATTTAGTACAGGAAGTATAGGAACAACTGCTCCAAGATCAGAAGAAGGAATGAAGTCCTACTTTTTGAAAATGCACAGACATAAATATCTTGAAAACTTGCACTGTACAATGCAACAAATCTGATCGAAATTACATGAAGCATGATAATAAGAAAGGAGAAGGTGGCTATACCATGCTGAGAGTATATTTAATGATAGCTAAAAGGGAAGAGGTATGATGTGAAAACAGCTGAATAATGGTTGACAAGGATGACTAAACTGAACACGTAAAACAGAGCGTCTTGTCGGACGCAGAGAAGTCTTCTGAGCAGACTGGCCAAAATGCATACGAGGTCTTACGAAAAAAGAAATGGGAGAGAGACAAAGTAAACACTGCACTCAAAATGCAGCAGACAGGAACAAAGGAGCAAGCCCCAGAAGAAGGCAGCATCTCAGATGCTGCTGCTTGAAAGCATGCAGAAGACAAAGTCTCTCGGAGAATCTGAAAACTATTACTCTACTACACAAACAAGGCGATAATGGAGACCTGAGGAAGCACAGCAGTTACAGACAATTGGTCTGTTGCCTACAAAGTTTTTACCAAAGTACGTGAGGGTAAAAAAATAATTCCTCACTGAGGCAAAACTTTGTAAAGTCTGATTTAGTTGAAGTACTTACCAATAACCTACTTGTTCCTGCAGAAATAGAGGTAGCAGTGACAAAGAAAAAAGGGGAAAACCAGTCAATGACAAAAAAGTCAGAGTACAAAATATTAAAGATTACAACTGGGAAGAATATATGTAAATAAAAAGTCAAATTATTATGTGGGATGTTCTCAGGAGTTTAAATATTAATTCTAAACATAATGTTTCATTTTTCAACAGCAACATTAAATTATATATCAAAAGAAGTGATAATTACATTTAACATTCAGTATAACAGAAAAAATATACCTATTAGAAGTACAGTTTCAAGAAAGTCAAGGACAAATGTTTCAAAGCATATTTTTTTTCTTGTGCTTTTCAGCTCATTTTTTAATCACACATACAAGATTTATTATTACCTAAGCAGAGCAGCAGACCTTCCTCCTTTATTATACTGTGTATTTTCCCTCTTTAGCTCTCAAAATTGCAGCCCTCCACAGAGGACACCAATTCCTTGATTCTGCAGAGAAATACCTAACCTATGGACCAATTTACTTTCATTCACTTGAAACTGGTGAAAGTAAAGCAAGTATGGTTGTTTGCTTACTTATTTGGTCGTTTCAGTTTGGTTTTCCTTTTTTTTTTTTTAAATGGAAAATTCAACTAAAAAGTTCACTCTGCACTGACCCCTCTGTTCTACCAACCTGGAAAATATTCACCTTAGTGTATGGACTATTGCAGAAACCAGGATGTAGGTTCCTAAGAAGCCAGACTTTTAACAGAATAATTAAAGAGAACCTTACAAAATAGGGAGAAGACCAAGGATTAAAATTACGTCACTTCAGAAAGGTGTACACTGGAATTAGATCATTAAATCCTTCGGCATTAACTGAATTGTTTAACATGAATTGCGTATGAATGTTTAGAAAACGTGAGTGCAGTTTCTCAAGTCTGAATGATACACATTTATGTATTATGACGACCAGTTTTGCAAAAGTTCCTATTTCTAAGACAGAACCTTTTAATAATATTTGGGGATGTACCACCGTGAGCAAAGCATGCAAAATGCTGAATAAGAAGAATAGTAAAAAAGATGCATAATCGGTTCAGGAAGAGATAGAACTGAACCCATAAAGACGTAATCCCCCAACCAAGTTTTCTTCACTACTGTCAGTAAAAGCTGAAGAAAATCAAGCCATTGACTTGCATGCTTTAAAGACAGATTCATCTATATTTAGTTCTTTACCTCTATTAAGAGACTACAAAGCACCCATACCATATTCTGCAAAATCTTACAGAATATCCACGAATCACAAGTCAACCAAACTTTCAAATGACATGCCACATTGTTCCTACCACAGGAACTAATTCAACAAGGCAATTCTTGCTTTTACATGTTGAAGACACCACTGTTGGCTCAAAACTATTAAGAAATATTTTGTGTATCACTCACATTTTAAATTAATTTCATAGAGAATGCTACCGAGCTTTTTCTGTTTTTCATTGTTCACAATTGTTGCACTGGCCTATCAGCCAAATCGTTGAGAATTTGATTAGTTACCTATTTTAAACATCTATGCTTGGAAGAGAAGTATCTTGTTTACATTAACTAGATCATGCTAATGAGACACACATATGCATGCAGACACACGCACAGCACAGACTGTAAATAGGCTTTAACAGGGATGTGCCGTTGGAACAAATCCGTTTAAATGATATTGTGACTTTTCAGCAGCTTGACAAATGACATGGTAACTCAAATGCTTTTACTTCTCCAGTTATGGCTTTTATGTAAAGAAGTATATGCTTTATTCATCTGTTATGCTACTGAAGGTAAGAGAAGCTGAAATTATTTAAGTATCTTTTGTTCTTGATTGTTCACACAAAATCATGATCTGTTATTTGATATACATAAACACTATACATAAAAAAAAAAAAGGACACTGTCTGGAGTTTGTTTGAATACTGAAACAGCAGGAAACTGCAAGATGCTATTAAGTTATACTTTAATAACAAAGGGGTGTTGGGTTTTGTTTGGGATTTTTTGTGGTTTTGGTTGTTTTTTAAACACCTGACCAAAGAGTGATCATAGTATTCCTGTTTCAGG
>NW_010228891.1:40041-58885 GCF_000690775.1 Eurypyga helias
CCCTTATGAGATCAGGATCACAGTGTGCCAAGTGCTACAGATATGTTTGTTTTCATATATGTATTAGTCCCTCCTCTGAAGAGCTCTAAAATAGACAAGAAAAAGCAATGGTTACAATGTAAGCCATGTCTCCATTACATATTTAGAAAGGCAGTAAGAAACTTGCCCTAGCTTACACAGAAAGTCAAACAGTTCTCTTAAGTCTCTAGGTATCACCTGGTAAAAAAACACCTATTTGCCCACAATGACACTGAGGCAAGGGTCACAGAAAAAGTAAATCATGACGTGAATTTGCTCTGCCTTTCCATATAGTACTGCCTCCTTAACCAGAGCATTACCTAATGAGTCAGCAAGGCTCCACCACAGATCCCTAAAACCAGTGACTGAGCAGTTAAAATATATATAATAAAACGCTCAAAGAAAAAAAAAAAATCTGGTTTTGAAAGAAGGAAAAAGCTCTTGGGAACAGGTCTTGAGGCCAACATGTGGACTTCTATAACAAGAGACTAGCTAATGAAGGATGCCCCCAAAATGTGTACTATATACACACTTCAGCAGCAAACAACTTATTTAAAGGAAAAAAAAAAAGTTGCACAATGCCTCTTAAATAACACAACACACAGCCCTTCTCAAACAACTAGGATTTGATTGTCCTCCAATTCCTGCTTTTTTAAAGTGTAAGACACTCATTAAAAGATAATTTATGAACCTTGCATGAGTTCAGACATCTTAAGTCCTGAGGTAAAAGTACTCATGACTACTACTACTACCCCAATGCCAAAATGATTAGAGGCAGAGATTTGTATCTGTTCTCCCATTGTGGCCTTTCTCTCCAGATTGAAAAAATTTCTCGAAGCAATAAAGATTTTATACTAGGAATTGGTACTGAATTGTCACACTGCTATTCTTTACAGACCAGGTTTTAAAAACTTCCAAGAATTAACGTCATTTATAGGCATTTTTCTGTTAAAAATTAAATCTCCTCCTTTATCTAAGAGGAGCATTAGTTCCTCAAAAAGACTTCTGTTTCAGTAGGCAGAAGACGTACTTTCAGTATCTTACAAAATAAAAAATTTCCATCACGCTCTTGAAGAACAACTCTCACACTTAAACCTTGTTACCAGTTTTCTAGAAGGCTTTTTAGGAAAGATCAAAGTAGCTGTTTCCCACACGGACATCAGGTTAAACATACTCCTTTTGTTGCAGGAGAAACCCTTAGAAGGCAAGACTTTGCACATGGGTGAGTGCCGTAATGGCAACTGTGGTAAATTTCACAGTGTGGCCACCAACAAATTAGTGAGATTAAGCCAGGTATAAGTCATCAGTTTTGGTGAAAAGAGACTTGTTCCAGTTCTTCCACAGTAAACTCAGTAATCATTATTACAGACAGAGAAGTAAGCCACCCACAGCCTCTGCCTCCAGGCTTTGTTGTTTTATCAAGTAACTTTAAAAAAAAAAAATAAAAAAAATCACCTTTAACTAGCATTTTCAGGAACACCTAATCAAAGATCCCAAGGGAAACCTGACATTCTCGTCCATGACCACAAAAGCACATGCTTCCTCTCTCTAGTGGAGGTCTTGCCCTACTTGTCCTTTACAGCAGTTGTATCAAATCAGAAATCAGTAAAGTGGGAGATGTGCCAACGAGAGAAACCTGCTTTTATTGTTTTTTCCTTTTGAAGAAGCAATACTCAATACAATCCCTGGCTTTATGCTGCAAGAACACCATTTGAACATCAAAACACATGTCTTTGCTTTCCAGAACTGTGTAGACATTGTACCATTCATTCTATTAATCCTATCATCTACAACAGCAGTTTCGGGTTTGGAAGACATCTCCCCAAGGCAGTAGGCAGGCTACAGAAGACTAACAGCTATCTGATCTTTCAGGGACATCCTCCAGTTCTAAGCTAAAAAAAAAAAAAAAAGAAAAAAAAAAGTGTGAATGCTGCACTTATTCTGTGAGCAGAAGACTTGAGCCTGACATGTTGTCGGTCTCGTACTTTCCACAGAACATCATAGGACACACTGAAATTGTGCTCTTGGTGTAAAACCAGTCCTTAGCTAAAACTGTGTATCAAAATGGACTAGAAGATGGCCTAAAAGGAAAAAAAGAACCCAAAACCAGATGCAGTCGTACATATGAGAATATAAATATTTTACACACAAGAATATTTTTTGGGTCAAAGTCAACATAAACATGAAAGTTGCCCTTCTTCAGTATTGTGTAGGTAGGATAATTTTTAGTGACATCAGAGACATTCAAAACAACATTGAAAGGTAGGGTCTTATTTAAAGGGAGTTAACACAGCACGTAACAGCTACACAACGACTTCCAGAAAGACAAATAAAAACTTCAGCTCCTTCACCAAGTTTCTACCTGCATCAAAATTCATACAAGTTGCACTAAATCTTGAGACAGACTAATCTCGTTACACTGTCACCTAGTTACTCTAGAAGCATATAATGACAGCTTCAAGGGGATAAAAGTTCATTTACGCTTTAAAAAAAAAAAAAAATCACGTATTTCAGATGCATTTACGTCAATCCAGCGTGTTACTTGACCTACAACTTAGGTGGGATTATAAATCCTGCAGTATGTTATTGTTGCTCTTGACCAAAGTTGAGGGTAGTATCATCCTGCAAAATAGAACAGTGAGCCTTCTGGAATAAACTCAAGGAAAATAGAGTCTTCTAATCTATTAATATTCTGTCAAGAACATGTGTACATGAATCTGAGTCTTTAAAACCAATTTAGACAAAAATTCTGATCTCAAATGTATTAATATGGATAGCTACAATGACTTTTTTTAAATAGACAAAGGGCTTGTACACAAGCAATTTATAAAAGACACAGGCACATCTTCTAAAGTACCAGTTATGACAAATTTTAACATCAATTCCTATTCCCTCAGGGACAGTTTTACAGTAAGAAATTGATAGTGAGGCAAGGCAAAAAAACCTTTTATAAAACTACTAGCTTTTATCTTGCACTGGCTAATCTGTTCAGGTTGGTTTTAAATTAATTTAAATGTAAAGATACAAGGTGGGTTCCACCCCCAACCATGTCCCTCCCATCCAAGCAAACAGGAATAGTGTTTTATTCACTATCCAATCTCCGTGAGTTTCTGTAACTACTCAGGGAACAAACTGTTCTTATACCAAAACTGAAGAAATCGGACTACCAGGGAAATAACTTGTAGAATGTGACTTCATTAAAAACCTTCAACTTACAAATAAAATCATGTTATATATCATCTCTCCAATGAAGCAGGTTTAAAGGGGGGGGGGGAAAGCAAAGTGGAATGCAACCCTGGAAATTACCCAACAGCTTGCCACAGTTCCCAGATACACGGCAGAGGTCCAACATAAGCAAAGCAAAGTTACCCATAAGTTAGGGACAACTGATTTGAAATCACAGCTATTCCAGGACACTGAGGAAACTCTTAATACTAATTTTGTTTAATTATGGTATTTCTATTTTTCATTTAGAAGTTGAAATGCATGTACTCCAACAACTGAAGTAGTAAAACCACTTGTTTCTTTTCCTCCTGAAATTCACTTTATTTCTTCCAGTAGAGAGGGAGTGTAAGAAAGGCATGTGGCTTCCTTTATTTGTTTAGTAGCAAACTGAATAAAGCTGCCAGTATTGTCACACAAGCTAGCATAATGGTATGGTAGCATACCGAAAGGTCTTCAGCATAAAAAGGAAATAATATTTACTTAGGATTCCTACCCCTAAGGAAAATCCTGCAAGACATTTGTAAAAAGATAACAGTAAGTGGGGGAAAAAAAGCACATACTATCTTAAATAAACTGCACTTAACAATAGGGAAAAAAATACTAAAACCACATAGCTCTCTGCAGCAGAATCATAAAAAGAAAGGAAAAAGGTCACTGAGGTATTTACAATCTCCGTTTTCACACATGAATCAAAGTATTACTGTGTTTTCCATCTTCGCTTCAAAAGCCATTAAGTGAAATTAAATATTTACATGTTTTGTTCTTTTTCCTCCACACAAAAGATAAGATCCATCTTGTTACCTCAGCATTACTGGATGCAAAACTATCCCTTTTCAAAAGTAAATATTTCAGAATATCACTTTCTAGATTTTAACCTCTAGTCAAGAAAAACTAAAGTTATTTCAAAAGGTTAATCGTGCAGTGAGCCTCCTGCTGATCAAGGCATCTTCCTAACACTAATTCAAAACATATCAGAAGTTTCTCCAGGTTTTTAAACATTTAAGGTCAAATAATTTAATCGTCTCATTTAAAAAAAAAAAGTTGTGTCACAGAGCATCAAAGAAAACTGAACAGCAAGGATCTGTATAAAGTGCTTTTTCTTTTTCTACTTCCACTTACTGGAAGGCACCAAGCAAGGAAGTCCAGCTGAAACTACAAGACTAACAAAACTTTTAGCAAAAAATGAGAAGTAGTTCCAGAAAGTCATTAAACCATGTGAAAAACAAACAACAGAGATGAAACTAAGAACAAGGAAGTTAGCTTACCAATATTTGGGAAAGCTGTGACAAGAAATCTATTTTCTAGGGTAAAAGTAAACAAGTAGATAAAGACCGAACTTCTGAAAGCCAAATACGATGAAAAATAAACAAACAAACAAACAAACTCAACACATAGGAACTGTAGGTATTAGTCAGACTTCGAAAGTTACAAAAGGCCTTCAGGAGAAGTCTATCTGGTCTACTCTCAAGGCTGTCAAAGTGGATTTCTGTACCACAGGATCTGGGGCAAACGAGGGTCTATTACCAACTCTTGGTCTTTTAAATGCAATTCAGCAGCCCAGCCAGAAAGCTTTGGGCCAGCATGAAGCGTAGGATTCTTGGGAAGGACCCTGGTTGACCTGCCGGCAGGAGACCCCTGCCCATCTCGCGGGGCAGCGGGAGCGCCCGCCTGAAGAGGCTTCGCTTGAGCTGTCCAGGCCGCGGGTGCTGAACAGGTCTCGGGCCTGGGACGGGCTTGCTGGGGGGTTGGGATTTTCCTCTTTTTGGTTTCTACAGGGTGTGTATTAAACCCTGCACAATCTAGCCTCGATTAATAGCCTTTTGTTAATCCTGTTATTATGTGCAGTTAGCCAAATACCACAACGATGACACAAATAGATATATTAACACATGAGGTCTGTCTTCTGCAGCCAGGCCAGCATCAACCCCTTTCCGCGGTTTTTACTCTTGGTGTTTAGGCAAGATTCATGGCTTAAAGATGCAAAAATATTAACTTCAGCTTGTGTAAAGGATGACGAAGTATATGCAAGTGTAAAAAACACCCCAAAATCTCCCCCTATTTATACAGCACTAGTGCCAATTTGTGTATACAGTCACAATTGTACTTTTGTCTGTGTTAAGGACAGGGTTTTCCACAGACCAATCGGATTCTTCGAGTTTTAAAGAATAATTGCAGCTGGCTTTCTTGTTTATACAGGAAGAAGCAGCTTCAAGTTTACTAGATAACACAAATAGTAATACCAGACAACTCTTTAAGTAAGTCTGTTTTTAATGAATTCTCTTATCAGTCTATCCTCCTGAATCTGGCTAGGCAGGCAGTCACTGATAGAAATAGCAATTTAAGGTTTTTTAAGACAGTTACTTCATTGTTAAATGTTGTCTGCTTCATTACCACCCTGGTCCTTCTTTATCAGACACATCTAGGAAATTAGAGCTTTCTACAAGCCTAGTTCAAAGTAAGCATATATAAAAATTGAGAGATACTAAACCCTAACAGTGCAATAAATGCCCTTTCAGTTACATTTCAAGGCCATATGTATTGTTGAAATTGCATCTAATAACTAGAAAGAGTCAAGTACAATTAAAAAGGAAAAAAGAGCCTCCACATTTGTAATGATGAAAGCACTACATCTTAATAAAGACACATCGATTGCGAATATCTGCATTCAGAATTGGGAATCAGTTGTGAAATAGTCATTTGCTTATTAGGAAGTTTGCCAATGGTAAAATTAGTAGTCAAAATAAAATACCCAAGGAAATAAATGTTTTTGCATTAAGAAAGCAAAAAAGAATAGATAAACATCGTCTGCTCAGAATGGGCTAAACCCAGCTGATCCCACATTCCAGTGCCAGGAAGGTACTGTTAACCTCAAGGTCTCTTAAAGCGCTGTGATCACTCACACATCACTCATTAGAATTAAACCTGTCCTTGTAACCCCTTTTGTGTAAAGTTTGGGGGAAAAAGACATTGCATGCCTACTAACCTAAAAAAACCCACAAATGCACACACAAACAAAAAAAACCCACCCTCAAACCAAAAATCAACCAAGAAGATGCACTTACGTGGAGAGCAAGACCTGTTGTTTTCCAACACACTGTGTGCAAAACGAAAATTCAGTGTTTATATACTGCATACAAGAGTAACTGACTGTAATAGCTGACAGAGTATCTTTCCTCTATACTTACCCCTCAGTGGACAAATACTTGTGGTGATATTCCTAACCCCCAGTTACAGGGTTCAACTAACATACCATTCACTGACTTTCAGGGTTAGGAAAGCACCATTAAAATTAGCTTGCAGTTAAGGAGTTTCTACAGAGGGCTATAAATCTAATAATTTTGAAGATGTGAATACTGAGATTACAGCAAGAGCTCCTTTCCTGCAACAGAGGAAGGAAGCCTTGTCAGTTATGTACGACAATTCCTGACAAATGGGATTCTGCTCTTCGAGGCAGATCTGTTAGCATACCAAGAGTTCTGCATGTGCAAGACTCACTGACTTGAGTAAAGCCATCCTCAGAGTGTTTTAAATGTACCAGTAGCTTGAAAACATTGTAGTCAGTACATTTATCATCACTGCCTGAAGGAGCACAAGACTAAATCTGTCAGAGAGAAACTGCAGTAGGGAAAATGCAAGAAAAACAAGGTATTGACTTGAAGCTTTTCTTTTTTTCCTATTTCTATATGAAATTTCACGTCTGAAATTGAATTACAAGTGTGCAGTTTTGTATATTTACAAATCTAAGGCATAAACAGAAAACTGATAGGATTAGAATATAGTATGTTGACATTTAAGTTCCCGGCTTTAATGCCTTGTGCTGTATGTACAGCACATTTAACACTTAGATCTTTGAGGAAGTAAGTTTAGTCAGTTTTTACTTGTCTGTGCTTCAAACTACTGCTAACGAAAAGAAAAATTACATCGCAGTTGCAAGTTTGGGGAAATTCCAGTTAGAAAAACTAGAGACAATAAAACACCTAAAAAATACCCTAAAAATAAAGTAACATAAAAATGGTCTCTCATCTCTTTGATACAGAACTGATTATCTATTTGTGTTTCTCTTCAGCATTACTCCCCTGTTAACACTACAGAGATAACTATTGCTAGATAAAACTAGGATAAATAAGTTAAAATCCAAATTAAATACCCCAAATTATGTCTTTCTAGGAAAAAAAAGAAGAGTCCTAAACTAAGACAAAGAAAAGACTGATCTTTTTTTTAATAACAGGAATATTTTTTAAGATCCAGCTAAATGAGTATTTCTGCAGATTTATTTTTGTTTCCAATAGCACTTTAGTTTCTAGTACAGGTGTTGTGAGTAAGATGACTCAGCTTCACAGAAAACAGCAGGAGGACAGAGAAAAGGAAGAGGCTCTCAATAAGCTATACACACATGGCTTTAGCATGCCGCAGGATCACAGTTCAAGAGATGGGAAAACGACTGTATTGGCACACATATCCATGCATCCCGATTCCCTCTGAGTAATGTAACAAACACCACCATTCCATACAGACTTTCCCTCCTCCTCTCTTCCTTACAAATTTGACATCCTTTTCAGAACATTTCCTCTGAGGTTACCATTTCCTGTGGTGCTTATGTTTTTCACTCATTTTAATTCTGCACCTTCATGGATAGCGTGTAGGCAAGCCACATGTGGAATACAAACATATGTTTTTAAACATATTTCAAAGAATGCTTGCATGCTACAGCTAACAAAGTTTTACAATCAAGCACAGGCTACCATGAGACACAGCTGTTAAACAACCCAGAAATAGTCAAATCCATGATGGGAAAAGGAAGAAAAATAAGAATCCCTAGAGGTGCATCTTTTAACTAGTATTTTACAGGACTCTGTAAAATGTTTGGCATTTTACAAATATTACAGCTAAATAGAAGTAGACATGTTTGACTATTTGCAAACATTTAAGAGCCTTCCTTCCTCACGTTGATAAATTATGCATCACTTCTGCATAGTTAGCCTGCAAGTAAGGTATTTGTTGAGTAAAAAAGGGGAAAAGCAGAATAATCCCCAAACTGATATAATCTCATCTAGACTGGATACCTTTGGGTCTCCCATTCTCAGCTCAGTATATCAGAGCAGTAGTTAGAGGAATCTCCATTAGTAAAAGGCAGTATGGCTACATTAGCACAGCACCCTGTTTCTCAACATAGTTAGCAATCCAGACACACGACCCAACCAACAACATGGCTGCATAGCCTTCCAGACTTGAAAAGTCAACAACATTCAATACCACGCTGCACCCTCATTCAATACCATGCTACACCTGCAATTTTCATTACTTAGCTAATGAACAATTGCTGGAATGGCAGAGATGGAAGGAACAACCTGTGCATAGCAAATTACAAGAAGCACTTCTCCAGTACACTTCAACAGGGATCCACTTCATTTTTTTAATGTTTTTAGTTACTTCTAGCTTTACCTTTAGGTATGTGATTTTCATCAATAAAACACGAGGATAAAATACAAAATCTGCATGCCAGTATTTCATCAGTAAATTTAAATACAGCTAAAATGGAGGGTATCATTAACCCACGATTAAAAAATCAGTCAACAGCCACACATAAGCAAGTATTTTGTAGAGAAACACTGCCATGTCCATTACACCAAATATAAGGCAAGTCATACTTAGCATTGATAAAGACTGTTCAGAGTATAATTTTTCCCAAGAGTTGAAAGAAATTACAGAAATTCATTCTTACTGACTTAACTAGCACTACTAAAAGCAATGACTGCAGCAGAGGCCTTGGAAATTGTTTGCTGTACTTAATAATAATAAAAAAGGTCAAATATTTAACAAGGTTTTTAAAAACCTATTTAGTCAGTGGTCAAAATTACCTTGATCAAAGATTACAGATTACTAATCCCTAAAAAAGAGTCAATACTGGCCAGAATTTAAAACCGTAATTCTTTTGACAACCTCTCCCTGACCTCAGGTTTTGGGACAGCATAAACTTGCCTCATCTGTGTGGACAGGAACAGTCTCAACACTAATGTCAGCCCAAGCTGCCTTCATTAAGTTTCATTCTATCCCACTTCTCAAAAATCATCAGAATTACCCAACATATTAAACTGGTTTATATCAAGAAATCACATCATTCGAGCTTAAAACTCTTTTGAGCATTTCTTCTGAATGAAGCTTTAAAGATGTAAAAATCATAAAATACATTTAAAAGGTTGGCTGCCTGCACACCTGTCGAGGGAAGTCATATATACCCATAGTCCACCAGAAGGAACTCTTGCCCTCCAGCTTCAAACGTGTTCGTTATTTCCTTTTGACTTCATCAGCTGAACACAACTGGAGTGGCACAGTGGAGACACAAAGGAGAAAAACCTGGGCTGAAGATGTCATCCACACAAAGGAGAATAACCTGGGCTGAAGACATCATTCACACAAAGGAGAATAACCTGGGCTGAAGACATCATTCACACAAAGGAGAATAACCTGGGCTGAAGACGTCATCCACACAAAGGAGAATAACCTGGGCTGAAGACGTCATCTCCCACACTTGCAGAGTGCAAAGTGCATTGTTTGCGTTAGCCACCTTATTTCCTTCTTTGCAGCAGAACTCATCCCACATTTGCAAGAAACATTTCCTCCACTCCCTAGCTGTATCGCTGTCACTAGATCTTGGTCTTACCAAGCGCGTGAAAACCACGGTTTATTTTAGCACACGGTTTATTATGCTAGCAATGGAATCTCTATTTCCTCCAAACTAGAAGCTCTCTCAGTATTGTATTTTACTTCAAAAGCATTTTAAACAGTTTGGTTTTTCACTTCCATGGTTATGAAGAAGCCCAGTATCATCTGTCTTTGAAAATGTTATCACTTACAAAACACACAAATTCATGGATATGAGACATTCGACTATTAACTAATCCGAGGCTGGGCTGTAGCAAAGATACAATTAAAGCTAACTGAAGAGTAATAGGATTCAGTCCTTAAGAAGCGAGGCAATGCCTGCACACTTGTCATCTGTTATCCAAATGTTAGGACAGCCAAATCAGATATTCAAAGGGTGTTTCTTTGATAGCATGCAGTCCTTTCACATAGGTGAATTTCATGGGGTTGTCACTCACGTGCTGTTCTAGCAGATCATTTCAGCCAGCAACAGCATCATGGCTCTATCACATGGGTGGGGCAGGTATTTTATTTCTTTACACAGCACTTTGAAAGTATGAAAGTTGTTTTACAGTTATGGTTTATTATTTTGGAATTGTAATTCATTAATAGACTGATAGAGCTTTAACAAAAAGCAGTGTCTTTTTTGTTTTGAAGTATCTACTGGCCATATATTTAGTACCACTCCCAATACCGAAATAAAACATGCTTCTACGCTCACTGATCTGACTACCTCTAACAACTATATCCACATGAACAAGCAGGGGGGGAAAAACCGAAACACTCAAACCAACACAAATTGACCATTAAGGCTGCAAAACCATAACACTGAAAAACTAAAAAGCTCTAAAAGAAAGTTGCGTAGGTAACCCTGTAGTTGGGCACTTCACACCTGAACGCAGGAACACTACTGTTCAGGCCACTTCATCGAAATCCCCTCTGAAGACGGAATACCCTTATCCAGTTCAAGAGACTACAGCAGCATTTGCTGCACAAGCATAATATGCCTTCCAATATTTTGAATCCAGGTGTGCAATTTTAAACTCATTCTTCCCGAAGGACAGCAAAACCCGCAGGAAAATGGACAGCAAATCCTCAAGTCTGGCATCTTAGGCTACCTCAGTCATCCTTTCTGATGCAGCAAAGATGGTGAGAAGAAAGAGGACTGCCTCATGGTGAGAGAGAAGTTAAATAACCACAGAAAACTACATTTTACTATTCTCACCGTTCTTATTATTCTGAAGATTGTCCACCATTATCTCTATGAAATTTGCTTAACGGATGATGTTCTTCTCTATTTGGTAGGGCCACAGAATTTTCTCAAGACAGGCAAGATTTTTCCCCACACTGGAACTTCAACACATATTCATGCACAAGAATCAAGGAGGAATGATATTCTTCAGTCCACAAGAAGTAAAACTCTAGGCGGCTGCAGGAAGTTAGGATTCAAGTGTGACATGGTTTTCAGGGAACTATCCAGGATTCTTGGCAGGGAGACAGTTTATTCCGTAAGTTTTCTGAAAGATTATCACCAGATTGGTCCAGATTTCATTGTAAAAGAGATCATTTTAAAGATTCTCAAAATACTGTCTGTGTGTTCAGGCAATCTGCAGACCGCACTTCTAAGCAGACCTTTCTTTTCCTGCACATGGAGAACTTCACCCATTTTAAATTTCTTTCACGAAGGCCACATCTGCTAGCGTACACTATGACAGTTTTGATTTTAGCAGTACGGAAGAACTGCATTTAGGTTACGCTTAGCACAATTCAGCAAGAACCCATTCTTCAATTTTCTGTCAAATTCAATACTCAGACAGATGCATCTGTATTTTAATAAGAGACGGGTCCCTCACATTTTTGCATTAACTCCTAATGTTTTTAAAAATTTGGTAAGTGCCTTAACTGTATTTCAACTCAAGTAAATGTATATACACCTATACTTTACGAAAAAAAAAAAAAAATCCAGGAGAGTCATAACTAAGGCTTTATTTTTCCCCCACAGAATAGCCTTTATGCACGTTCAGGCAATGCGCTAGTACTGACATAACAAAGAATGTAACTGACTGGTACTGAGACTACTCCAATGTTCAACTAACCTCTCATATCTAAAAGCTCCACCTTCAATTTTTAAAACTCTAATGAAATTGCAGTATAAATCAATCTGACATAGGGACTAATTACAGTAGCCTGACTAGGAAGTGTTTTGGAACACCACTAGTTTTAAAAGACATTTACAATTAAAATGTTGCTAAATAATTGCTTTACATAAATGACACTTCATAAGGAAAGCCAAATAAATTGTAACGGCTCACTTTTTCTTGCTGTTATTCTTAGGTGTATTTATTATAAGTTATTAGAAGACATGCAAAGTGCATGCCAGATGAGAACTCTGTATTTATAGCACACTAAGTCAGTCAGCAAACAGAATCTACTAAAAATATCCACAATGGTATGCAGCACACCCACCCTTTGGGGACTATTCACAGGCTGTGGTGGTCTGATTTTTAGACAGAGCAGACAAGGAAGAAGAAAACATCCAGGTAGGTCAGTTCCTACAGACGACTAAGAGTAAGGGAGTCGAGTCCCACACAACCCTTTGTATTCTGTTTGGCAGGCAGTCAGACATCCCGAGCCCTACGAGATTTTCCTGCGTGCCGCCTGATCTCTCCGGGTCAATACCATGCGACTTCCGTGCAGAAAACAGAAGCACGTCCTGAGTGAAAGTGAGAACCAGCCTCATTCTTTCCATGTCTTACCCTCCCATTTTTGCAAGCATCAGGAATTTGAAGCTTACCCAACAACAGACATCAAAGAGCTCTGGATGCACACCAAGACATCCTTATAGAAGACACAACAATCATTTGCAAAGCAAAGGTAGCCTTGGGAACATAGGCACTTGTTTAGGAAATACCTAACCAGAGAGTAGACAGCAAAAACAGAGTCCTGGATGCTTAAGAAGTGCTGCTTTGGTTTTGCCCAGGTAATTGTGGTGTTTATACAAATTGTTTTCTTTTGATTGCTAAGATGCATGTCTTTATTCTAAAATAGAAGCTCAGAGCACTTGAAGGTTTCTCACGGTTTCTTTTCACGTGAGCAACATGCTCCATTACCACAGTAAATGAGCACAATCTGTAGAAATGACCATACGTCTCTCCTGAAAATAATTAAACCATTAATGAGCAGTAGACACATTGTGGAAAAATGTGGAAAATAACATAAAATTGCTTCATGCATCTGCAAATAGCAAGGAAAACCTACCCAAAAATCTTCGTGACATTATTCAAAATTTAAAAGTTCAGTGCAAGGTTAAGACAGCAAATAAAGAACATTTACGTGGTGAAGTTTTCCATGAGCAGCTGGCAAGAAAAGAAGAGGAGAACTTACCCAAACAGATGGGTAGGAAACGTGGTTTAAAAATAGCTTTGAATTTCTATCAGTGACAAAAGGCTTTCTTCGTAAGACAAAGAAATGACTTGGGAGGCTGTTGGAGACTAATCTGCAATTATATGAGAGAACATGAGGAAAGGCACACCATCAGGGCTGGATAGGTAGTCAGAAGACATTAAAGAGGAAGCCCTTGGTTTGAACTGGCAATGCAAAGGCTCAAGTCAGGTATTATCGCTGTCTTGACAGCCAAAAGAATTATTTACATATGCCATTACAATTAGGCTGTTTCCTTTTCTTCAGACTGTTAACTATTTATGTTTCTCCCCTAAATGCAGTGCTGCCATGTTTGTTACTTGGCTTCAACTAACCCCTTTGTTTACCAGGCAGAAGAAAAAGAAGCCCTTCAAAGACACACTATCCCTCACCTCAGTCTTTACTCCAGTCCCCAAACCTCTCATCACCACGGAGACCTATATCCAACTGAAGGAAATGAAACTTGGCTCACGGGGACTTCACTAGCACTACCACAGGATCCAAAATGTTCTTCTAGCTCACTTGTCCAAACACAACATTTGAGGCTAAAAGCACTCTCCTGACTGAGCTGGATCAGGTGAGTGATGGGTGCTGGACCTTCTGCTACTTTTCCTGTCCTCTCCTTAGGAGACTTTACAACTCTTCTGCCAACCAGGAACAGTATGCTGCCTGCCATAGGTATGCAGGAACAACAGAAGAGCTCACCGAGCACAGGAACAGTGAGACCCTGAAACAGCACTGGACTCCTCAAACGCATCTTGCAGAACAGCTCTTCTGAAACGCCTTATCAATAGACTTATCCTTGGACTCCTTTCCTAGCACACTAGATTTTTCAATCTGGATTTTGGTTAATGGAATGCTAACACATTTCCAAACCCTCCCATGTATCTTCAGAGACTGCAAAAGTGACTTTTCTCTCTCACTTGGAGTCAACTCACTGGTATGACTGAAGAGAAAACGAGGCACACATCTATCTCCCCTCCGCCCCCATTCTGTCATTGTTATGAAGTTGCGTGTTTGCATACAGACACATTCGTATTTCTCTCAGCTTTCAGACTGGTCTCCAATTTAACCTCCTACCATCAACAGACTTCAGCCAGCCTCTCGTTGTTACTGCTCTCATCTCTCTGAAGTGGGCAAACACGGATATGATTGTGTTTCACTGGTGCAGCCAAGTGAATAGAAATAAATCAGAGCACCAAAGCAGGGACAGCCTCAGCTTTCACTGTTCTGCACCTTGTAAGACCTAGGGACTGCAACAGCAAAACTATCTGAAAAATGTATATGGGATTTTGTGTGTTCACAACAGCAAAAAGCAGTGTCATCATACCTAAAAAAAAAAAAAAAAGGCAGAATTTGAATGGAAAAGTTATAGCTTTTATTAGACTATGTCCTTATACTCTTTCCTCATTCTGAATGGTAAGGAACTACTTTAGAGAAGCATATTATATCGAAGATTCACTCGCCTTCCTCAAACATCCAAAAAAAAAAAATACAACTGCCAGGAAGAGAAGGCATGTCAAGTGGTACCAAGGCATACAGGCCAAAACAGCAACAGCAAGTTTCACTGCTGCTAACATGATTCACACACAGAGGATATCCCAACAGCCCCACTGCCAAGCACGCTTCCCCCACGTCAGGAGGCAAAGACCTCGGAGCTACAACACTGACTGGCAAAACAGGAGCAGCACTGAAGTCTGAAGTGTTTAATCGCTTCATGGTTTCTCAAAGCAATAGTAATGGTGTGATACTGGGAGAGAAGGGCAAGGAAGTGACCAAAATGTCATATACCCCCAAAAAGAGGTGTGAGAAAGACGAAGAGACCCTAAACAGAGTAGCTGGAAAACGAAACAAGCTGTGGCTTTCTAGACAGTTTGCGAGACATCTAAAAAAGTACTTTTCTGAGACTTCACATCATTCTTTAACTGATAACTGCTTCCTACAACCCAAGCAGTAATTCAGGTTATAACCCGAGGCTTTTGTCAACTTTCTTCTATAGAATTAATTAATTCTTTTTTTCTACCAGCTATTACTACAAACAAATGCTACTATAACATACCTCTAAGGTTCTACCCACACTGTGTTACATACGTTCAGCAGCTGGCAATAAATCCTGCACTGTAAATTACTTCATTAAAAAAAAAACCCTGATCATTATTTGGCTTGAGAAGAACATAACAAACTTCCTTCTCTTAATAAAGTTGAGCAGGTGCAAATTCATCTCCAAATTATTACTCCAAGTCCTGACATAGGCCTGAAAGCTGTCAACAGTTGTATCTGGCAACTTTATGCATTTAAAAACCTGTCTGTAAATACATCACATAACATCGTATATGACCACATATAACACAGTCTGAGATTTTGGATAATACTTGTTCAGTCTCTGCTCAATCAATTTGAATGAAGGACGGATGTGAAAATTTAAAAGACTCAGTATGTAACGTTTCTGCTATTTTCAGTTGAATTTTTACATATTCTTTCCCAAGAGACTTTTAAAGGCAAAAAAAAATTTAAAGGCTTTATTCTTGCCTTATAACAACATGCCCAAGAAGATATTTGAACACCAGAAGGATACCTGTAGTAGGTGTTTTTACCAGGAATTCTCCCTGTTGTAACCAGCCAGAAAGAGGATCACAAAGGTGAAGCGGTTCAAAAAAAAGCTGTCAACATTTTAAGTGATAGAAGTAGCGCACCAGCAGCTACCCAAAGCAAAGAAAATTCTGACAGCACATCCATGTTTAGCTGAACCAAACAAATGCTATGGTCACCACTGACAAGAACAAGCTGTATTGTACCCAGAGTGGTACCTCTGCTGCGTGCCGACAGCCGAGTCAAGGATACTTACTGACTAAAAGCACAGTGGAAAAACTAACTGTGGATCTTAGGGCCAACTCTTCTACACACTGTTCTGATCAGAAGGTAAGAATATTTACTTTGGGGCTGGGAGAGAGGGGAAGTCCCATTCACTGAGGAACACAGCGGG
Source organism: Eurypyga helias (assembly GCF_000690775.1). NCBI lineage: Eukaryota > Metazoa > Chordata > Aves > Eurypygiformes > Eurypygidae > Eurypyga > Eurypyga helias. The sequence goes on from NW_010228891.1 coordinate 56,330, forward strand.
AAACTGCTGGTCAAAATTCCCGATAACAGTGTTATCGCCCTAAAGGAAGCTGGAACTCCGTGCTGTGTCGCAAGAAAGCGCTTGAACGTCACGCACAGGTTTGGCCTCTGCATCTGGGAGTGCCGTAAGATCTCATGGAATTTGGGTCTCGCTCTGCTTAATGCTCTAAGCCTGCTCTAAGCCAGGCATGGCATGCTCGCAGCACAAAGTTAAACACATATGTGTTTCTTTTTTTTGTGAGACCAAGGCCCCAGTTATTCAGGGACTTGCACTCTCCCTGAGAGGGGACATACGGTTACACAGCAGTGTTTACTGCGTTGTGCCTGGATCACCAAGGTGCACCAGCCTGGGGTCAGGCAGACAGGAACATCAGGCCCTCACAGTCGAGAAACACTGCTGTTACTACAGTTCCTGTTAAAGGCACACAGAACACAACTGAACGTACTTTCCAACACATAAAATAACACAGCACTCGTTATATTCTCATTCAAATGGCACATTAACAAGCACAGTATGGATTTAAGTATGTTACATTAGAGAGTTAATATTTATACGTTACTTCAGCATGCAAAGCTGCTCAGTAAAAGTGACAATAGAGTGTAATTCACTAATGGCAAATTAATTACAGTAATTTAACAAATGCAACACCCACGTGTCACTGATGGATGTAGCCAAGCAGTATGCCTAAAAAACGCAAGTTGAACTGAATCTCCAACTATTTATAGAAGTTGTTCTTGCTCGTCTTCAATTTCCTGAGAATTGCTATGCTAATTCTCAAAAAATAATTTCAGTAGTTTTCAAAATATAAAGAAACAAATCCGCTAATTTGCAAGTTACAAAACAAGGGAGGGGACTCAAGCATGCTTATGATACACAAGATAAATGCCAGATACCACACCTAGACATGCTTGAGCTAGTTACCATCAGGACAAAAACAATGCTTCAAGTTATTTTTCACCACGCTGATGCTGCTAACGTATGATCTCCAGTGGGGCTACATGTTCCAAGCATCTAGTTACTACAAGGAGTTGAGAAAACACAAAGCATGCAACTGAATAAGGATGCCAACATCCAGTGTGATGTGGTATAATGTATCAATGATATCACAGAATATTTAAACTGCAATGTTTCAAGTGAGGCTGCCTTCACGGGTGTTGCAGTATTATGGTTAGAGTTATTCATCCCAATATCAAATACTAAGTTTTTTAAAAGAGAAAAAGCCGAGTGGATTCGTGACTATCTTGTGACCACATAAGGACAGTGTATTTTGAAACCTGCTACTCAAACCCCTAACATATGGCATTCCTCATATATTAGGCAGTAGATGAAGAGGGTGTACCCCCCTCCTGGCACTTTTCCTCACTGGGAAAAGCAACAGGCTTTGCATCATTTCAGCCTATATCCTCTTTGATATGCCAACTTCAGAGATTCACAAAAGACAAAATATGGTGTAGTACCACAATAGATTATTACATGCCACAGAAAAGTACCAAAGAGTTATTCTTAAGAGACCTGCCTGCATCTGAATAAACAGTTTCCTAGGTTATTGATCCTCGCCACTGCATTTACTTTTAATCCACTCCCTCCTGGCAGCAAAGCAGGTCGCAAGTCAATGCTTCAGCAAGGAGGGGGAAAAAAAAAAGTTTTACCTTTGGGCAACAACTGGCTACATATCTTAATAATTCCCTCGTGCTTAGCATGATCTGCACACTACTCGGCGGCAGGGCATCCTTTCATCCCTAAAAGAAACACAGGCACCTCCTCCCCCCAGAAGCTACCTTGACGGTGTAATGCGCATCCGTGTAACGAAGCGCTCCTATAGCAGCTGGGTACTAAGGGAATAGTTATGTTTCCTTTCTTAAGGGCAAATATTCTTTTATTATAATAGGGTTTGACAGCTTTCTGTTAATGTTCAACCATTGTGCTGGGAGGAGGCAGTTTTAGCCGCAGTAACACGCTGCCTTCAGGTCAGCACACCCCAACATCGGGGTGGCAGGGCATGTGACAGAAACCCCTGCGCCCGCCCAGGGTCGGGCTGCGGAGAGCTCTGCTTTGGCCTACACCTGGTTACCTCACAGAAAAGAGGAAAACCCAGCCTGCTGCAAACAGCCTTCACAAACGGATTAACTGGAATACGGAAATGTGGGAATTTTACATTAGCCTCCTCTTTTGCAAGAAGAAAGCTTTTGGGGAAGTTTGGTGTTTAGACAGCTTATGTAATACATACACGTATATTGGAATTATCGAGAGAATGAATCCGTTAAAATTAAGTCACCTTGCACCCTGATGTTTGACTTTCAGGAACAACCACCTTCAGAGTAAGCAGCGCTGAAAGGAGTCACAACGTACAGGCAGATTTTTAAGCTGGAGGTGAAGAAGACGGGCAGTAAAATGCAGGTCCCGTACCGGCCCTATTCACCTCGGCGTCTCAGGAGAGACAAAAAACCTACGACAACTTGCTCCACGTTTAATACGCCTCTTAAAGGGCCCCAGCTTCTGGGTTAATTGAGGGTTTCGCCGAGCGCCTGCCCATGGCGAGCCCCCGCGGCGGCGGGG
>NW_010228892.1:0-33052 GCF_000690775.1 Eurypyga helias
CACAAACCATTCTGTGATTCTGTATCTGCTATGGAAGTAAACGTGAGGCAAGAGCTAGGTGGAAGTATGTAACAGAAGACATTCAGTTGGATGCCAGGGAGGCACGAATTTCCAGGAACACGTTGCGTATCGGCCATCTTTGGATAGAGTAGAGGTTAACACCCATTGTTGGTGTTGGACTTCTCTCAGATCACAGAATGATTTAGTTTAGAAGTGACCTCAGGAGGCTCTGTGACCTTGCTGAGGGCAGACACACACACTCAGGTGAGCTCAAATGCTCTGTGTGCTACCGGAGGATCGGCATGAAGCCACTTTTTCAGAGCCAGGCATCTAGTCTGAGAATATATTGGGAGATTCCCTCATTTGGAAAATGACATTGTTTCATTTAAAAATTTAAGAAACCTCTGGGTACTGCACATATTTTTGCATCTGAATTCTGGCTAATTTTAAATTTAATTTTGCTGGTGCTTTGTTGACCCATGCCTGCTCCACCGTGCTCACGACAGTGAGTATTCACACTAGAAGGAGGCACAGGGCGAAATTAAAAAGAGGCTGTGAAGGAAGCAGACAGTCAGGAAAACAAGAGCACTTGGTAGAAACCCTAGGAGGTGTTAAACTGATTTAATCCTTGCCTTGTTTTATTTGGCCACTCCGTGCAAAATGCTGCTGTTGATTTTGGCATAAGAAATGAATTATGCCATTTTAGCCAGCTACTAAATGTAGTAGTCTTCAAGGGGTATGTTTTTAGAGGTGCTTAAAAAAAAGCTGCTTTAAAAAGACAAAAGCTCCGGCATACACTAGCATGGAAGCTTTTCTAAAGCCCTTTCCTTCCCCTCCTTCTTGTCGAAAACACATTTGTAACCATTAGTTTGGTGTCATGTTTTGTGATGGGGGTATTTTCGCCCTTTGCATCCCATCGTGGCAGGGCGAGGGCTGCAGGAGGAAGGCCGGTGCCTCTCCATCCCCGTGGATCATGAATCATGTCAGACCGGAGGGGAGCCCGAGCTCTCCCATGCTCTGCAAGGGCTCTAGGCTGCAACTACCCTTCTGCTGAAAATTTTTGGGAAGAGACTTTCAGGATAAGGAAGCATCCTTTCTTCAAGGCACGTTACATGAGACACTAATCAGATGTATTTAGAACTAAGGGTCCCCTGTTGTACTTTACACAAAAGGCAATTTCTCTTGTCAGTGTTGAAATGCCATTACATAATAAGGAACAGTCCTAAATTTGTTGAAAAAAGCAGAAGCCCAAACAAGCCAAGCAGCTCTAGCAGAATAGATATTTTCTATGAATATGGCCTGTTGATGCAAGTTCAATATAAGTTATGAAACTGGAAACCTTAATTCCTTTCTAAATGTGTGAGTTCTGTGTATAGTAAGCTTCCTATTTAAGGATTGTCTGCAGGATGAAAAACAATTAAAATTTGAAATAAACAAAAATATTTTCCCCAGAAAACAATTTCCTGTTGGAATCGCTAACTTTGATAGTGGAATATTCCGTTTCAATAAATAAGAGCTGGAAACCATTCAGTTACATATTAGAAGAAAGAACAAGATCAGAAAGGCAACGAGTTGTGGATATGGCCTTTTCTGTAGTGTCAAACTGATAGTTTACAGAGATTTTTCTTGTTTAATTCTCATTTCCTTCCCACAAGCCTGTTTCTGCACAGTTGTGTGCACGTGTGGGCCCAAAGCCGTGCCACAAGTGCTAGAAGCTATTTGTTTGAACAAGACTAGATGGCAGCGCCATCTACATGTTCATTAGACTGCCTTCTTGCAGCTGTTTTGCTTCCAGAATAAAGTAAAAATAAGATTTCTTATGAAAATATGGTTGGCTATGCGGAGGTGTGATTTGGTACATTTCCAGAGTGCTGGGGTCCTACCTGTTTCTAACCGGAAAGGTAAATATTTATATTTTCCTTACCACTCATTTACATATTTAATTGTCATTATTATATAGCCTACATGAGTAGGAAAACAATTTTCTGAGATTATTCGAATTGCTTGCCTTGGCAGAGCCACCTGAAAAACTACAAAATGCTAAACCCAAGTTTTGGTTAACAAAAGCTCTCTTGAGTTCAAGGTTTTGTTGCTAAAGTATTTGGTGATTGTTTTTCTTGGTCTTTGAGTGAAATACACCCTTCATTTTGGGCTGTTGGGATGGGTATTGCCCATGGAGTTCCTGTACTTCCCCAGATTTGCCTGCACAGTTTTTTAATGGTCATCATTTGGTTCATGTTAAGAGCAAATGAAGCCCTCGCTGTTTCTCTTCCTTCAGAGGCACGCGGGTCAGCAAAGATGAGCTGAGCAGCCAGCAGTAGCCCTTGGAAAATTACAAAATAGAGGTTATTTCTTAGCCCCAGCTCACATGAGGATCTTGAAGAACAGAGCCAGAGGTCTTGATGTTAGCAAATTAAGCATATTTTAGTGTGTTGAGTAGCTGCTAAATCTACATTGAGATCCAGTGATTGGGAAGCTATGCAGTGTTTTCAACATCAGTGACGAATCAGTTTGTATAATCTCTTTATTCTCAGTGTTTTCTGTATAACCTCTTTATTCTCAGTGTTTCCTGTACCATTCCTCTGCAGCCTATCTGTAGCGTAAAACACAAAGTTGAAATTGCACAGAAAGGAGCAGAGATTTTTCTGTACCCAAGGTTTTTAGCACCACTGTTGATCGTATACTGCATAGATTTATTTTTTTTTTAAGCACAGGTAATTCAATATAAGGTGTGTGATTACAGAAAATTCCGTGTATGAATTCAAATGACTCTTCCCTGGGCCTTGCATTTGTCAATATTGGCTGTCACCGCTGGCATTTGGTCAATTTATCTACTTGCTGGGTTTCTCTGAACTTGATCAGTGCAAATTCCTTTCTAATCCACAGCAATATTTTACTTCTCACCTCTCACTGCCTTTTCTAACAGCCTCTTCTGAGCAGTTTGGAGAAAAGTTTATCAAAAGCCTTAAGCTGAGTTTCTGTCTTCCTTCAAGATCTTAATATTATATAAAATAGCAATAATAAACAGCCTCTGTAAAGTAACATTTTTTGGCTAGTGCTCCATGATTTTTTTTTCAAATTCCTTTTTGATGTGAGAAGATCTGTCATTTAAAGCCGACTATACCCCCCAAAAAAGAAGTATCTTACCTGTTAGTATGAAGTCAGATTAAACTTGAGAGGAGGGAAATTGGGGGGTATTTTAACTAGTTTTCTGACTAGTGCTACAAATAACTACTCAGAATAGCATGCATCTCTCAAAGATCATTTTGGTAGCACTGCAGAGCTGTGCAATGTCCGCGTGCCTTGCCAAATTAAGCCAATTTGCTTTCAGATGCAAATCGGCTGCTCGTGTAAAACTACGAGGATTTGCAAAATTGCTTTTCTAAAGCAGAGAAAATGTCAACAAACTCCTAAATGAAAACACTTCCTCTTTATCTAGATTAATCTGTATGAATTATTAGGACAAGGAAAGACCTAATAGGGCTTGTAATGAAACCAAACTTTAGAATTACTTGTAGCACCCCCATACTAAAGATTTTTAGGTAAATTGCTGTGGCTCTTTGTGCAGCATATGATTTCCATGTTGTTTGACTTGTTTTCACTTGACATCAGATTAGCCAACAGGTTAAATATTGTGGTTCCAAAGTGTTAATTTAGCACATTTGCAAATTAGAATTTTAACATATTTGGAATTTTGATGAGACTAAAAGCCAAATTGTAATGTTTAAAGCAGCTGATTTTAGGTGCAGTTCAGCAATTAAGTTAATTTCTAGCTTTCTGATGCTGAGAAGGACACTCAGCGCTGATAATAGCTTATTTTCTCGACTGCAGATTGGGGAGCTGACTACAAACTTTCAAACGAACACGTGTGCTCGATTTGTCTATTTGTATTCAAGTTTACCTTTTTTTGGTTGTCAGTAACACTATCCCACCTGCCCTATACAGCTTGTAGTGCTCAAACCTATTTGGAAAATCATGTGAATAGGGATTTGCATCATTTCCTTTCCATTTAGGAAGCATCTGCTATATCTTTAAAAGTAACAGGTTTGAAGAGGCCACAGGCTGTGAAACAGACTAAACCATTATTAAAATGAAACAAAAACTTTAAAAAAAAAAAAGCTAGCTGGACCTAATTCAACAGCAGTTGCAGCATTTTTTTTTGCCTCTCTTTTTACCTTGAAAAGGTTAAAAGCATTTGGGTCCTTGTGGAAAATGTAATTGCATTTCAGCCTTGTTTATGTGTGAATCTAAAGAATACTGATAATCTGCCACGTGAAAAAGTTCTGTTCTTCTGCTAACAGGCAATCCTTCTTGTTCCTAACAGGTCTTTCTATTAAGTAAACAGTTAAGGCCTAATTGGAGCTTTTATCTGTACCATGTCACACTAACTGATCAACCATTGCTAGCAGTCATATAAATGTCATTTTAAGTACTTCAATTGTGCAGATCCAAGTGCTACAAGGAGCGAGGAAAAACCTCAGCTGTAATTTTTCTTAATAACAAATAAAAAGCAAGGTTCTATGAAGATGTGTTCGAGCAGGTTAAGTTAACAATATTATCATGCATATCATTTCCACGGGCAGCTGGGTGTTTTGTCAGGGGAATCGACTTATCCCAGGACATTTCTGTCTGTAATTAGGTTTTCTGTTCTTTTGAAGGTGGGCAGCGCTATCAGTGCGTGCTTCTTGGTTTGCTGTTTATCTCATAGGAAAGCTCTGACACAAAATATTGCTGCCTGACTTGGTCTGTTAGTCTGCCTACATGATGACAAAGAGCCCTGCACAACAAAACTTCTGACTTCCATGATTTTCCAGGCACCAGCTTTGCAGGAAAAGAAAACAACCTCCCTTTTAGAATTGTTTTAGGCAAGCAGGATATTTTGTTTGTTTATGTGTTTCTTTGCTCCACTTCCTACTCACTGCCTGGAAACCTGGCTTTGGCTTCTCCTGAGTCCCATTGCACACACCCTAGGTGGAAAGGAAAAATATAACTTCGCTTTCCAAAAGCACTCAGCATCGGTTTATTCTAGCTTTCAGTGGGAGCAGGGTTTATCCAGGGCACAGCGAATCCCGTCCCAATCTGTGTTGGAAAACGAGGGCCAGCAAACACTTGTATTGCTTTTGAAAAATTACAGCCTGGCTTTCCAGGCACAATTCCTCTGGTTATTTTTACTTTTCTCTACAAAACCCCTGAACCAGAAGCAGCAGCTTCCTTTTTCCCTGATAGTATTGCTGTTCTGTATTGGTTCGCAGGCATCACGGAATTGCTCTCAGTAGGGTTATTATTAAACTAAGAAAACTGTAGAGTGTTACCCATGTTTCCAATGTGATTTTGAGTCCTGCAGTTCGGAACACTGGATTTGGGAGAAGAATCTGACTTTGAAACCATGCTAGCCACTCTCTCCTTGAACATCAAACCTTTTAAAATTGTCTCCCATCTGGCAGTGTCAAATTAATGGAGCTCTAGAAAATAGGTCATTGAGCTCATCTCTTGTCTCAAGGCAGGACTGAATGTGGCTGAGTCATTTGTAAGGAAGAGGAATGCTGTCTTCCTAAGGTCCATCTAGCCCAGGATCCCCATCGTCAGCAGCAGCTCATTGTGTGTAGGGTGTGTGCAAGGACACGGCGATCTCCCCATGCTGAATACTCCTCCACCCCTCACAGGTCACCGCTCAGAGCTTTCCTGCTGTAGATGATCTTTAAGGTCCCTTCCAACCTAAACCAGTCTATGATCCTGTGGAGGTGGTGTCCTCAGGTTTCAAAGCTGACTCACCTTCCTCCCCTCACCCAAGCTTCAGACTCTGGACTGTCCACTGTATCATAGGGTATGGATTTTACATCTCCTGCCCTGCCTGCCTGAAGCGTGCAGAGCCCTTAACGAGGGTCACCATTCGATACGGTGACATCTATTGACTTCAAGGTGCATAATGCAGCTGCCAGCCAGATCACCTTGCATGCTGAAAGGGAGAGTGTTTTCACTTGGGTTACCAAGCAAAGAACATCAATTTCTGCTCTTGACACAGAAAGCCTCTAAAAAGGTGCTTGGGAAGCAGGTACTAAACACGGGTGTCTCACCTGCCGTTAGGGGTATGGCATAAACCAGACCAGCTTTGGTGTCTGTTGGTCTTGGAGGCAAAACTGTGGTAAACTGAGCAAACAGGACCACCTGGTGTATGTCCTCGCGGGTCATTGCATGAGGTTTTGCTCTGCTCATCCTACTGTCCCTCTGGTGTATGTCCTCACGGGTCATTGCATGAGGTATTGCTCTGCTCATCCTACTGTCCCTGCCCATGGCAGGGGGGGTGGAACTAGATGATCTTTAAGGTCCCTTCCAACGCAAACCATTCTGTGATTCCATGATACTTGCTGTGCTGCATGCTGTGAGAACAGTTTTAGTTTGCTGGCTCCTGATTCTTCCAGGTTTGCTCTACCTTGGGTTCACATATTTATTACAAATCCTCTCAAGAATTTTATATTGGCCTCCTCTTTCTGCCTCTGAGGATACCATCTCCCAGGATTCAGGTGAATTATTTCAGTTCATATCCTGTTTACAGGTGCTTACAGGGAATACATCCCCACCGGTGCTCCTAGGCTTTATCCTGGAGAGAGGGTCTCTGGAGGGTACAAAGGGAGCAATGCACCTCTTCCCTTTGGCTGAGGTGGGAACAAGCTGTCTGGAAAAAGGCTGACCTTAGGCTAGCTGAAGTCAGCAGATAACCTGATAGTCCGGGTTTGGTGAGCTCTGGGCCAGAGGAACAGGCAAGGAGTGTAGGAGCATCCAGTGCAGATCTTGCACCCACAGGGCTGGCCCTGTTTACAAAACATTGGGCTGATGGAACACGTGTGTGATGGGATTGTAGCTTTGGTGTTTGTTTGTCCCAGTGATGGTAATTCAGCTGTGTTTCGTTGTTGGTAATGCTGTGATGTGACTTGGTTTCCTTCAGACACACCCCAATTTGGGCTCTGCTGCTGAAGTGCTGTTTCAGTGCCAGCATTGCTCCTGGGGAGGGGATACCCCTGTGTACGACCTTCACAACAGAGAAGAAATCGGTGACACGTGGTTGAGGGACCTCTGAGGCCTTGATCAACCAAGAGGAAGATCTGGAGTGGTTCATCCCTCACATCATCAAAGAGACCAGGATGCTTGGCTGGGGCCAACTGTTTTGCACAGTCAAACCAAATAACAGAAGTGCTCCCTGCGACGTGGGAATACAGAGACACCTGCAAAAGTATGTACACACACACATGAAAATCCTCGTTACTCCTCCTTTCTTTTCCAAAGCTACTTTGATAAGGAGATTTTTGTTTATCCCCCAGAGTTTTGTTAAAGTTTGGGAGGTATCCCTTTGCAGCGAGGCTGTTTTACACTCCAAGCAGCACCCTGCTCCATTGTTTGCCGTAGCATGAGGAAACTTTTGTGCCTGTTGGCTGAGCTCATGCCCTCCGGCCCTGGGCAGATCCTTCTTCCTGCAATTAGTATTCATGGTTAGCTAAGCAGAACTTCTACAACACATCTTCCCTGCTTTGAAGGTTATGTTACATGGTTTCAAAGTGGCCAGAGGAAAGATTCCTACATGAAGAGGATATCTGGGAATATCCATTGTCTTCTTGTGTATTTAATGCTTGCATTTGGGGTAGGGTTTCCTTGCCAGTTATTCAGTGCTTTCTAATTTAACACATAATAGAGCGGAACTGCCTGTACAGGTTCGTTTTAAAATTTTCCATTGAATTTTGTCCTAGGTTTCCAAACTCTTTCTCAGATTTGGGTGAAGAGGTGGTGTTTTTATTTTTTCAGAAAATTTGCATGTGTTGTCCTTAAAGTTTTTGCATCTATGCAAATACAGCAACCACATTTTTTCTAATACTCTGTGTGCAGAGACCTCCGTATATTTGATCTTCACTGAAAAGATCAAAATTTATGTCACTTTCCACTAGCTAATTTCCTATTCTTTTAACAAAATGGTGATACCACTCTTCCTCTTACAAGTGAGGGTGACTGAGGCAGGAATAGTTTAAGGGATTTTTCTAGCAACAGAGCAGAAATACGCCCAGGACTCCCACGCTGAAGGTCACCGGCACAGCCCTTCAGTGCAGACCGATCATTGATGGGTTTGGCGGCGTGTTTAGGAGACCCATGATTCTGGAAAGGATTTTCATGTCCTCGGTGGACATTTGCCTTTCCTTTGGAAGGGAGCCATAAGCAAAAAGATAATAAAGTCTTTAGTGAGTGATGGAGTTAGCACCCCTTGTGCTGTGAGATACAGTGTTTGCTGCAAGTAAGAGAAACGTCAAGTTTTGCTTTGGAATGTTTTTGCCTTTTCCTATGCCACTGAGAAAGAAGAGGAAAAAGATTTTAAATATAATTTAAGTAAGAGTGTTTCTCTTAATTCATAAATGGGAGTAGATACAGTAAAGCTACAGAAACTTGCTAACACAACTAGCCTATCTGTAGTAAAAGGGTTTGCTCCATGTTTGTTCTCGATCACATTCAGATGATCTTTACTGTCGTGTTGTTTTCATTTAAAAATGACACGTGTAAAGTGGACAGGATTTCCTTCAAGAAACGCAGGAGAAACTTGGGATGAACAAAAAGTATTCCGAATGATAATAACATAGCCAACATGGTGCATAAATGCCTCCTGTGCTAAGGGTATCTCCAGGTCAAAGCTTCTGATTGTGTAAGAATGCAGAGTCTGTCAGAGCTGTGGGACATGAGCACTTAGGCAAAGATTTGCATAGATGCAAATGAAGGTACTGGATGAGCCCAGCTCTGGGATCCCCACAGAGCCTTGCTTGGCCATCTTGAGGGACAGTGAATGCTGAACTTTAATTTTCCATCCAATACCAAAAGGCATTGATTTTTCATTTCACATATGTTTTCCCTCATTAGTCCAAATTTTATTGGGAGATATTTATTCATCAGACTCTTTAGACTGCAACATTTATGCCAAACTTGGGATGACATCCAGCTTCTGCAGGTAGCAGAGCACACGCTCTCTGCTTCAGACCCTCGGCTCAGCTGCTTCCTGGGAATTTTTTCTGTACAAAAGTATGGAAGTTCTTTCTGTACACAAGTAGCTTGTGAATTCCATGGCGAACGTTGTTTGATGCGATGTACATCCATGCTACTGCGTACAAACGGCAGGCAAATGGTAACAAAGGCATCATTCCTGGGCAGGGGGGCTGGAACTGAGAGCAGCAGCCAGAAGTGTGGATGTGTGTCGAGCTCGGTTCTCTCTGCAGCAGCATCTGATATTCCAGGAGAGTCTCCATCCCATAAAATTTTGCTGTGATACCATGAGCCAAACAACTTCTCTTTCCTTACTGGTTTGCAGTGTGTTATTCACTGGTCGCTTTTACCTCCTGCGCTAGAAATAACTGCTTTTCAAGAACATCACTTTTATTATGGCATCTAATACCAGATTTCTTATTCAAGCAACACTTGAAATCGACACTTATGGATTTGTCCTAAAAAACGCCGGGTGATTTGGGTGTTCTTTGGGCTGAAGAGCAATAACCATTGCCGGCACTACAGCCTCTTGAGTGCAGTCACTGGGTTTGGGGAAAGGGTCTCTAACTGTAAAACATTTTTTTGTTGCCGTGCTTGAAATGATCTGTGAAATAAATGGTTTTAATGGATCAAATTATTGGGGTATTTAATTTTGGCTGTGGCCTGCCAGTGTGAAAATGGCCCTCGAGGAAAGTTTGTTCTTTCAACAGATAAACTTTAAAAAAGGGCTTATTCTATTAGCCTGTGTGGGAAAGGCAAAAGTATAGTTTACCTGGCAGGTTTTAAATGGATAGTTATGAGTTCACTGTGACCAAAATATCAGTGGAAGTGGATCACAGGTGATCACTTTTTGTAATGTAAATCATTTAACATCAGTCATTTTCCTCTGTTGCCAATGCCATTAGTTATTTCAGAGGTAAAAAAAAAAGGATGTTTTACTTTTTTTTTTTTTTTAATTTTACTAGGTACCCATAGCTTAACTTAATGATTTGTATAAGTGATAGTAATTGCTGAAACTACAGTTGAGTATTATTAGCTATAAAATGAACATGGTTATATGTCCAACACAACTAGCAAGGAACAGAAATGCAGTTGTATCCAAGAGAAAATAATTACAGCAATAATCAGTGTAATTCATGATAATGGCTGAATTGAATTTCACACCATAGCTCCAAGCACTTACATTTAATGAATGTAGTTTGTGCTTGTTTACTAAAAAGGTTTTTAGCAGAAAATCGATAATGTAACTTCAGTGTTTCTAATTGCAAATGCAATTTTTTTAAAAAAGTAGTGGTTCAATAAGGATTTTAAAAAAAAAGGGAAAATTAAGGTATGTTAGTACAGCAAATGCTGTTACTTTAATTAGGCTACCTGTACATTAGCGGTATAGTTCCTTAATATTTATTTATTACTACATATTGATTAAAATTAGTTTGTATTCCATTTTTAAGACTAGCTAATGTAACGAACATTGAAACTTTTCAGTAAGTGCTGGCTGTGACTAAGCATATCACTTTATAATGGGACTGTCCTCACAAAGAGGTGATTTTGCCTTAAAAGCATTATCATAAGAGCAAGGGAATATAGGCTGGTCTACAAAGGTACTTCCTACACGATGAATACAAGAGAATTGCTGGTCCTTTACTAGGAACAGCAGAAAAAATCAAGGGATTGGTAGTTGGTGGTATAATTATAATTGCTTAATTGGCCCAAATATATTCTTGGCCTCATTGGTGATGAGGAAAACTGTTTATTTTTAAAAGGAAGCTGAGGAACGTAATGCCAAATGAAGTTTCGGTTCCATAGCCTCGTGATCTCTACTGTGATCGAGAGTGTTGGAGTAAGCAGGTTGGCTGTGGTACATAGAGGTTATCAAGACTTACAACTCTAACAAGAATAACTGTAAATAATCTGAGACTGATTTATAGGAATAAACCCCACAATCCTACTTTTACTGAAGTCAACAGCAAATCTCCAAATTTATCAACTGGTGGAGCGTGATGGCTGGTACATGTCTGAGGCTGGGGAGTACAAAAGAGGTAGGAATGAAGGCAGAGCATGTGGAAGACAGATCTGGAGCTCTCAGAAGGGTTTCTGGAGCTCAGCTACATGCAAACAGAAGTTGCTTTTACCTGTGGGCTCTTTTTTGCTCTTGGAGACATAGGCCCGAGTACTACATCGATGGGGAGGTGGAAACACCTGTTAATCCCTTCTGTATTTTCTGGTACAAGTAACTGAACCACCTTTATAGCCCCCAGGGACATTTTTTTGTGTGTTGAAGATCATGGCTAGTGGAGATGTTTTATCCTAAAATCAGAGAATGGTTTGTGTGGGAAGGGACCTTTAAAGGTCACCTAGTCCCACTGCCCTGCAATGAGTAGGTGCATCTTCACATTGACTAGACATGGATCTTCCAAAATCAAGCTGCTGTTGCAGCAGGAGGAATGTCCCTGCCCAACCAACACAAGAATATGGTGACTGAACTTAAACCGTAGCAGCAAATTAAGTGTGTTTCACTGGGAAAATATGAAGAAATATGGAAGGGTTTAAAAAATAAACCCGGATCACTCAAGATTTGTGCTCTGATTATTTTCTGTAGCTACCTGCCCTTGCTGCTAGAACCAGCGTTGCATTTTCTGCTGGGTTCAGTAAGGCATTTTACTCTACAAAAACAACTAGCTCCTTTCCAACCAATGATTACTTGTAATTATGCTTTCCCCTGCTATTATTCTAATAGACTGTCATGCTGCACAGACGAGGCGTTTGGAGGCTGCTTTTATGGATGGACTGTTGGAACACTTAATATAGCTCTATTTTTGAATTATCAGGTTCTATCCTTTTGAAGTCTGTGTTAGTGGAACTCCTATTTATGAAATGTGCTGTGCTTAAAGGTTTGCTATTGATGAAGAGGTCCAACAGAGGCCTTTATCGTAAGTACTGTAGCATTCTCCCCGAGAAATAAATAGCCTTGCTAAAAGGTATGTTGTGTACCAAGGTTGCAAATTATCAGCCAAGCACCTTATAACTGTATACTTCAAAAATACCTTTCTGCTTTCTGTTTGTTCTCTTTTTCCACAACATGAGCGGTGTTTTTAAAAACACATAAGGAAAAAAAAAAAGAAAAGAACCCAACCCAATCTGTTAGCTCTTTAATTGGACAACATGTTCTCAGTGTAACTCTTTAATATACATATATATCTTAGCGGAAGGCGCTGTTTGCAGGCGTGTCATTCTCTGCATTAAGTACTGCGAGTTTTGAGGGAGTTGTCGGCTCCCACTCAGTGAGTGATTCGGATTGCTGATTTATTGCAGAATTCCATCACGGTGGCAGCCACACCAATGCCTCCATAGCTGTGAGCTGAGGATTACTACCCAATTATTTAGGAAATTATAATGAGAACAATGTTATACATACAGAAAAGAAGGAAAAAAGAAGTATTTTCAGAATCACTAGATGTTTTCAGCCAAAGACCAGGTAGGAGAGACCTTCGTAGCTTCGTGTTCCTTTTGTGTTGAAATTACTGGAAGCGCAGTTGTGCAAGGTACTGCCTGCTCTTCCTCCCTTTCATAATCAGCTCCCAAACCCACTCTTAATCTCTTTGTCATTGCTCTGTACCTTAAGCTCTTTGGACCTAAAGCCAAAATGTGATGATGATATGTGTTGACTCCTCTATCTGCCACTGAGTTGTACCCTGGCTTAGGAACAGAAGAAATCAGAAGAAAGCTCTGTCAATAACATTTATTTCAAAAATTAAAAGGAAATATTAACTTTTCATTATTTGCTTTTCTATTATCACAACACGCTGACCTCTGTGGGAGCTACTACACCCAGCCATACCTTTCCTCTCCTTGGGAGCTTATCCTTAGGCTGCCTTCGCAGATCTGGGGACCAGAGCTCTCTGCGTGCTGCGGGACCTGGGGCTGGCGAGACGCCCGGCGTGTTGGGATGGGCCCCACCGAGTGGGCTGCTCCTGAAGGACAAGGCATGGGGGGCCAGAGCAACGCCGAGGAAAGGGGTGGGGGCATGAAAATGCAAATGTAGCGGATGCTGCTTCATGGAGGAGCTTCCATTTAACACAACAAATAAGGCAAGTCTAGCTCTAAAGTGTTTACCCGGAGTTTTTTGTTTGGCACTGTAATGTATGAGAACCTTGACTTTGTTCTCCCTAATTCATCTTTACTCATGTATTTTACTATTACCGATAGCTTTCCCCTTAAGCCTGTCTATTTGCTAGTAGATTTGACAGATGACAGCTACTCTTTGGGATGTTAGATGGCGTTTGTACGGCTATGATGCCAGGAGCGTTCTGAGTGCTGGTGTTGCATATTTATTGATCTCCATATTCCCAATAATCTGATGCACGTCACATTTGACAACATTATGTGGAGAGGTCAGCTGTATGGGGCTAATGAAACTGTTTCAAAGATGGATGTTGTTTTCCACAACATTAACCTTGCAAATAGCTGTCACTAGTGCATTTCACTGTGGGACTTGGCGTTTGAGAACCTCCCTTTTTTTATTGTTGATGTTAACATTAAACAAAACCTGAAGCCATTAAACCTCAGTATTTATATACGATAGAAAACATGGACAGCATAGCATCACTCCAAATGAAAATCTTATTAACAGCACACGGTGCTTGTGGCAAAGTCCCGAACAATCTGAAAATTGGTTTGGCTGTCTGAAATGTTTGACAGATTAGTTAAGGATGATGTAAAAGGACCGAACAGGGAACAGCTGAATTCTAAGGATTAAAGTGGCAAATAGAAAACCCTGATGTAATCAAAAAGCGCATTGCACTTTCATATTTTACTGCAATATTACTGTTCTCACCGGGAGCTTATTACATCCAGGGCGATATAAAATTTAGATTACCCTTTTATTTTAAAATTATTTCACTAGCATGTGTAATGTTACAAGGAAGCACTCGATTTCTAAAGAGGTCTCTTGCAGTTCCTTTTTCCTTAAAAAATACTGTTATGGTGATTTCAATATTTAATTGTAGGTTTTCTGCTGTTGTGCTGGGGCACTTCAAAACGGGAGTCCTAAGGGCGATAAAAATAATCCTTGGAGGCCCCTTTTCCACATTACAGTGTTTTAGAACAGTTGTAGTAACTCTTTTTCGATGTCATACTGCATCTTTTGTAATGTAAATTTTGCACATACTTACAGAGCACAATTCCAAATATGCTTTTGATAGGCAAGCAATTTAGAAAATGCTTATGTTGGCCATCGGAGCTGTGAAGTGCCACATATTTTTACAGCGTCTTCTGGGACTTCAGTGTTTTTTAAGTGAGAAGGAAAAAAACCACAACCCTCGTCCTGGTCTGGAAACCCATGATTACATTTTAATATTTTGAAGTGCAGTCAGTAAATGTTAACATAAAACCCATTCACATGCTGACCCGTGCACAGAGGCTGTTGGGAGGAAAGGTTAGATGACCACGGTAAGGACAGCTGAACGTGGCCTCAGGAGGTCTTTAAGGTGATGTGAGCCAGAGCTGTTGCAACGTCTCTGTGGAGCAGTAGGTACTAAGGCTGCTCGGCAGCATGCCCTACTCACCAACAGTCGGTGTAGTCCTCAAACATTGGGCAATAGTGTTTTCCATTTAAACTTGATTTAATAAAAGCATGAGCATCCATCAAGTCATGTTCCAGGCTCTGCTCACAGGTGAGACTTGCCCCTACGGAAGGTGGTGGTGGGTGTTTGGATCATGAGCTGATAGAGGCACCAGAAGGGCGTCTCCCAGTTGGGCTTCACAAGCTTCTGATGGTGCCCTCAAGCGAACACCCCATACTGAAGGGTAAAAAAGGTCAGCTGAGAAGGAAAAGACCTAAGGCAACCCTTTCAAAACTGTTGTCTAGGATGAGATTATGATAGGTTGTGATTCATTTAATTGCTGTAAACTGTTCAAAAGTTAAATGTTGTCTCTAATCCAGTCATTCGGGCTGACTGAGCACTTGGAGGGGAGAAAGGAAGCTCTGGGGGGCAGCACATGGCTCAGCTGCTCTCTGGAGGCGTCTGGGCATTATCGATCTAGAAGGGCTAAGGCAGATGCTTAATTTTTAAACCAAAAAGCCAATAACGTGGCAACCACCCCAGTAACTAAAAGAATATTTATTTCTATAGAAACTTCCAGGTAACGTTCTTCACGCTTGTTATGAGAACTTTATTGACATGGTCAGAACGGAAGAGGAGTGTAATTTTAATTTCATAATTATTTTAAAGCACACGTCCTAATATACGATTTGTTTCTTAGAAGTTTGTTAAGAATGCAAATATTCACAAGTCATAAAAAGAAGGCCTCTTCCCTCAATTTCTGGCAGTTTTTTTGGTGTCTGCATTATTTATTTAGTGACTTAGTATAGGGTCACGGAGGGTTTCTCCAGAAGGAGAATCTAACGCCAAGTGAACATTGTAAGGGGAGTTAAACCAGATGATTTATATTTATAACATCACTTAGTAATGCTTAACATTGTTAATTGAAAAAACATCCTCCTGTAATAATTCTCAGGTTGCACAATATCATTATCATATGAGGCTGTGCAAAAATGTAATACACTTCTACAACATGATTTCTGATCCTGCTAAGCTCACATTCTATAAAATATTAAGTGCTTGCCAAAAGAGGAATCAATGGAAAAACCCCTTTTTACTCTAAAAGCTAATGAACTATGATATCTTTTTATTTGTCTTTCGGGTTTAAATCCTCCAGACCTCATTTTCAAGCTCTTTTCTGAATCCAGGAGAGCTAGTTTATTTTCTAAAGAAAATGCAGAGAGGTCAGTAGAGCCTCTCACAAATACAAAGGCTCCAGGAGCTTGGGCTTTAAGATTTCAAGTGATTACAACACAAACAGCTTGAGCACTGTCAGCAATACTTTGGGATTTAAAAAAAAGATATAAACTCTTTAAAGATGTTAACAGAATGGATGGGTCTCCTTGCTGTAGAAATATAAACTTCTGTACTAGGAGGCATGATGCTACCCCAGTGATAAATCTGTTGACTGTCTGATGCTCCCAGTCTATCTTGGGACTTGGCTCGAGGACCACATTTTTTTGCTTGGCTTTACCATTCATGTGGGATATTTTTTCTCCCTCTTTTTTTCTGTGAAGTAGAAATTCCGCAACCTGCTGGAGCCTGGATAACCCCCTGGGCGAGGACAGTTTGGGCAGGGTGGCTGTGTATAGCACAGAAAGGAAGGGCATGGCCAGAATTACTGCTCGGATGCCTGGTGCGAAGGATCAGGTATCCGTTTTCAGATGGGTCATTTGGCCTGGGATGCCGTCTGGAGCAAGGCTGAGAGTTGTATCTCTGTCTATAATAAGGTGCTACAATGCTCTGCCACTATGTCCTGAAAGACTGAGAAATACCTGACCTTAATATCACTAATGCCTTCAAAATAATGCTTAAGTGGGACTTCAGGGGTGGAATAAGTCTAGTTCTAGACCTCTGGACAGAATCAAATTTAATCCTTAGGGAACCTCATCTGTGGCTCAGAACTGCAAAGTGCTGTGCACTCTACCCTGATTGTTCAGTAACTTGCAGAAATGAGCCCATATAAAGCATTAAAGAACTTCAGAGCCCTGCGTTTGATTGCGTGGGGTTAGAGAGAGAGAGGAGAGATGTGAATAGCAGCCACAGGACCTAGGCCACAGACCTGAATTAATGGGGATTTCTAAGCAGAAGCTCCTACCTGCTGGGAGAAGTGGCAGTGCTGCTGGGGTGAGGATTGCAGGATTTGGACCAGAGTCCTTGAAACACAGGAAAACTAATTGTTCATAAAAGCAGGATTCATCAGTTGCTTCTCTAGAAAATTATGTGGGAACTGCATAATTATGTGGGAACTGCATAATATGGTAAAGTGTAAGAACAAAACTACATGAATCCTACACTTGGCGTTTTCTCCTTGGCATTATCTCAAGGATGCCCATCTGATATCCACTCATGGATGCTCAGATCTGCTGGGTGCTTTTCTCCTGAGCCCTGGCTCAAGGATCAGGTTCTGGCCATTTTGTGAAAGCACAGGCTGATCCCATCTCTGATAGAAGAGGATGTTTGTGGTCTATATGTGTGTCAGCAATGATTTTCATCTGAGAAGGAGGATTTAGGAGGCCATATGTGTATGTACTTGTGTGACATCAACCCAAATTCCCACTGAATTTTAAATTAAAAGCTTTATTTTGTTTTAAGTTTCAAAATGTGTGTTAAACACTTACCTTGTGAGCTTTGGGTGGATTGTGTATTTTTAGCCTAGTTAGCTGAAGAGTTGAAACTTGTTCTCCAAGGGTAGTGTGAGACAGGGGGCTGGGGAGATGAAGATGTGCTGGGCAGCACGTTGGGAAAGCTTGCACTTTTGTGCAAAAGTTTGAGGATGTAAGGGCACAGGTCATTAATCTGTATGGTCTCAGCTTTTCTTGTTCTGCTGTTAAGAAGAAGTATGTTATTATTTTCGTAACATTTTGTATCTCAGTAGGAATAGTTGAATTTAACATGCGATGCTGCAATATGACATTGTGTTACCACTGCAACATAGCTGTCATATTCTGTTAATTTAATATATATCTCTTTAAATCCTCAAAGGCTAGCTAGGAACACTTGAAACATTATTCTTTTGCAAATTAAAGTATCTCCTTCTTGTTTTACAGTGAAATGCCTTACAATCTCATTCCCTTCAGAATTACATGTTTTGGGAAGAAAATGCCTAATGTGAGATGAAGGTGTTGGTTTTGGCGAACTGATTCAGAGGCAAATACAAAGAGTCAATGGATGGGACATAAACTGCCTACCAGGTGGGTCCTCCCACAGTCTCTGAGATTTACAGATCAACTGAAATACTGTGAATCAGGACTGGATATTCCTTCAGAAATGTTTAGTACTGATGGGTGAGGGCAGAGAACTTTAAGTAGGCTTTAAGAAGTTAGAAAACATCTAGAAGATGGGAAGAGAAGACTTGCTCTTCACATCTGTGAGCACAAGCCTGTGAAACAAGAACTTCTGCCAGCTCCATACTCAATGGAGAGTGAAGGTGAAGCCCCAACATGGACTTCAACAGGGTCTTGACTAGAGTCAGTGGTGTGGGGCACAGAGGGAGTGTGACAGAAGCACTGGTGGAAGTGGACTGATGGTGACGATGCTGCTAACAGTGATGCAAAGTTAGGGGAGGAGAGCGCTCTGATTAGAGAGTGCAACACAAAAAGACCTGTTATGGCCACCAGGACATCTGTACTGTCCCTGGAATCAAGGGCAGCTTACCAGCCCAGCGTAAAGGCAGGGGGAGGAGGAAGAGAAGAGGGAGGCAGGAGAATGTGGGAGATCCTTGCACATGTCTTCTTCCCAGGCAGCTTGGTTTCAGAAACTGAGCCCCTGTAACAAGGACAGTATAATGCAAAGAACTACAGCACTGGCTTTCCGTTGGTGTTTTTTTGCTCTGATACCACTAATGGTTGGATCTACACGTGCAGTGGGTGCTCCCAGGCTCCTGGAGCCCCACTCTGATGGGGTAACATAGGACAAGAGATGCAGACAGATGCCCCTCCTGCTGCAGCCTGCATTGGCCAGGATGGGACCTGGGTGTGCAGAGCGGAGCAGGATGGAGTCACAACTGGCGATGGCTCCGGTGCCCCAGGAATGGGCTCACACTGAAACTCGGTGGAGGCAGAGCAGGGCTTCACCACCGCCTGCCTCCCGCCACGGAAATGCAAAACATTTGCGCATTATTGGGTTTGGTTTTTCAGTATTGCAGCCTGTTTATAGTTAGCAATTGCATCAAACTGGCTCTTAAATGCAGGTTAAAGGCTTTGATGAAATACAGAACACCTCCAAAAGACAATCTAAATTTTTGCCATTTTAAACTTTGCATGGCTGGCATGCTAGAGCAGCCACCCAGGTTAATGAGCTGTGAGTTTAAATAGCAATTGAAGAAGTCGGTTATAAATATAGAGCAGTTTGCTTTTTGCCTTCCTGTTGCTTTCCCGGGCTTCTGAAGGCCTTCCACTGATGGAGAGCTTTTAATTTCACATTTTGGCCCCCACCACAGGTGATAAACAAAGGTTTCCCATTGCTATGACTCGGGTCAGTGCTGTAGCCTTAGCGTCAATCCCGCTGCCTGTAATTACACACAAAAGGTTACCGGGATCCACGGCTAATTTGCAGCCTCTGTTTAGCAGAATTTAATAGCAGGTATTACTGGTGCAGCAGTAATTAAGGACCTTTGTCAATAAGACGGAATAGATGGCCACACTTTGTTGTAATCAGTGGACTCTTGAGAACCCAGAGGAGTGAAAAGCAGTGAGAGGAGCAATCCATTTTGCGAATAACATGGCTGTCCTTTCACCCCCCCCACTCCCTCCCCCCTCCTGAAACCAGCAATGGAATAATAATTCCCCAGGCAATGAAAGTACAGGAATAAAAGTACTTACCCTCCAGCCTGTGATTTTTTTTTTTTTTTTTTTTTTTACTTTTTATTTACTCTACTGTGCTTTTTATTTGCTTCGGGCTGCATTTGATGAAGTATTGTTTAAACAGCGCTGAGCAAAATGGATATAGGGAGATGGAAAATAGAAAGAGGAGGAATTTTAACCAGGTGGATATATGCATTTGCCTTTAAGGTGGACGGCGTTCGGTTTATCAATTATTTCCTTTGGATTTTTAAAAAAGAGAAAGAAATGACAAAAACAAGTGGCTTGGTGAAGAGGTGGAGAGAGTAATTTAGAGCTGTCTCTGCACAGACCTGTTCAGCTGTAAATGGGTTGCAAACAACAAGCGAGAAGTGAACTTGGTGTAGCATTGTAGCCCCCTCTTCTTCTCCACACACACACACCCCCCCCATCACTAATGTACCAATGAATGGCCTGGCACAAGGCTGAGAGCCCAGACACAGGCACACACGCACACGCACCGGCGGGGGCCGTGGGGATGGGGGAGGCTGGTATGACACAATTCAAAGAGTGCTTTAAGGTGTACACTCCTTTCAGTAATTGGTGAAGAAGCTGCATTTCACTCACTGATTTCCTGCCTTTTTACAGGTTTTAACAAGCATGATGCTTTTAATAGCGGTTTGAGTACTGGCTCTTTATGAAGGCTCTCTTTTTTAAAGCAGCTTTAACTATACCCTTTCTGTCAGTAATGTCTGAAGAACTTCTACCTTTAATCATTCCTGGATCAGGCAGCAAACAAGCAGCTCCTTTTCCTTTTTCAATTACATACTGGATATTCAGCGCACATATAAAAAAGGAAAAAAAAAAAGCAGCAGCATCTTGAGCCTATCATGAATTAAATGCAGCTCTTTGCTGCTGCATTAAAATAACACCAAGGATCTGGCTTCAGCCAACAAAAGCCAGAAATACAAAGTTAAAGCTGCAGTCCTCTTTTTTATCTGCTCCATTGTGATAAGGTATCGTGGCACTCTTAAAACAGTGGGGCTTTTTTTATACCTTATGGGCGATGATACTTAGCTAAGAGATCCTGACCTTTTCAGATTCTGAGACCCACGGCAAATCTTTTACGGCATCTTATGGATGGGCTCTGCCTGGTGCTGTTCCTGTGAGACGTTGCTTTTTTTTTTTTTTTTTGCACTGCTAACTCCAGAAGGGAGTGAGGTAACAGCAAACTGGCGCTCCAGATAAGTTTGTTTTGAAGGTCTTCCTTGATGGAGGTCCACTTCTTGATGACGTTACTTATATAGGAAGATGAACTGAGTGGTCCTTAGTGGGCATTTTCCCACAATAACAAAAAAAGGATCACTTCAAGGGAGGTCCGAGCTTAAAATAAGAGGAAGGTTGAAGGCCAGGGCTGGTATGAATCAGGAGAGCCATGAGGAAAACACCATGAAATATCTTCCAAGGTGTTGGCCATCCTTACAATAGTTCTCTGGGTCTAGGCAGATTAAATCTGCACAAGAAGAGCGTAATTGGCTTAATGGGGTCTTCTGGTCTTCTCTCCTCCTTGCTTGCAGAAAACACCACTTAGGATATGCATATGTATATTCCAGCTCCAGTGGAAAGGCTGGTCTGAAAGGAAGGGATCAGACTGGGTTGATCTAACAGGGCTGGAGAAATTAATTCCGCAGCCAAATCCTTGGTGCCCAGCACTTGTGTTTTGCCCTGGCATCTGTGAATCGTGCGAGCTCAGAGGGTATGGTTATTTTGGTGGCTCATGGACAGACCCTATCCTGCTTATTACTTTGAAGGCTCAGTCTGAGTCTTGGAATTGCTTGAAGACTGGGAGATGGTTTGCACTGGTTTCTTCTCCAGTCCTGGACACAGTTCACTGCAGTATTTCAGTCTTGAAACTACAGGGAAAGAAGAGGAAGAGAAAAAAATCACTTCTCAGTAAGCACTGCACATCGTGCTTCTAACACCATGGATTGTTCTGGTGGGCCAAAAAGATCTCTTCCCACCTCCTAAGATTTCATACATTTTGACAAGAATGAAACTAATATGCTCAAATGAGGCAGTAGCATGGGTGGACTGGGGAATCCTTTTAGTAAAATGCAGAAAAATGGTCATGGCTGAACGATGGAATGAGAAAACCCCCAACCTTTGTTGAAGGGCCACAAGGTTATAATTTCCCATCTAAATCCATAAGGGATGAGGACTGCTTTGGGCTAGTGACAGTTTTGAATATTTTAGCATCTTCATACAATTCTATCACCAGTGGTGTCTGTTGGCAAAAGCTCTGCTGAGTCCAGGGGACGATCCAGTTCGTTTTGGATTCAGATGATGGGTCTGACAAAGTAAGAAACAATAATCTCATTTTCAAAGAAGAGGCTAAGGAATCTGTTCTGAGTTTCTTATATTGGTGTTAATAAATCTGCTTGCATAGGTTAACCTCCCACAGAATATCGGTTCTTAATCTGGCCAAGGGAAACCAAATGCTAGTTGCACAGAAAGCTCATGATAGCGCTAGGAATTGTATTCAGTATTTCAGAGTCAATAGTACAGTACTGTAGCTCATATTTATTATTTCTCCCAACAGAAGACCAACAAGCCATGAAAAATTTAGAGGAAATTCTGGAATGTTCTAGAGAAGAGAAAAAAGGATGGATGCAGTCTTTTGGTGGATAGTTTTCAGCAGTGTGCTACAGTCTTTTATATGACAAGGATGTGTGCTTTGTTGAATGTAAGTAGAATCTGAATAGAAACCACCCAAAAGTAAAGTTTTTGCTAACAATTCTGATGACACCAAGGTGGAGAATTGTGTAGAGAGTTTCCCCTTTGCTAGATGCTAGTTTAGTCTGAAATAGATAAAAATTAAGAGATAATATCAATGAAGAAGAATGTTGCAGGATAATGTGTCCTGCTGCTACCCAAATGTTCAAAGCTAATCCAGGACATTTATGTTCCAAGCAGGAACCATTGATCTTGAAGGATGTTTGTCATTGCTTTGTAGGGCAACCCTGCAGGTGATTTACCCAGTATAAGGTCTTTCTTGCAATGGTGAGTTAGAGTGGATCAACTAACTTCTGTGTTGATGGAGATCTAGTCCTCCAGCAGTCTGGGATGATGACTGTGATGAGGCTGAAAAAATAGAGCTTAGTTCTGTTCTTAAGATGTTGCCCCTTAGAGCTAATGGAATCTAGCTTTCCTGTGCAGGTACAAAGGGCAGAATACAGCCAGATGTATCCCGATCTGATCAGAAGGGTGAAGCAAACCCGATCTGGTCAGGACAGTTCTTCTACTGAAGCTTTGTCAGTAAGAGCCAGAAGGCAAAAGATAAATACGAAAGTCTGAGGTTCAAAGGTTAGTTATTTTCCTTAAGAGAAAATGTATCTCCTGCAAGAACAGTTGAAAGTTAGTGTTCAATAGGTCACACTCTTTAACCTTTCTTCAGTGCTATTTGGTCATTTGATACTGAAGCCACTTTTCTATAACAGCAAAGCATGTCACATGCAACCTCCACAGATACAGACCCGTGTGCTAGAAACGTGACAGAAGAAGGAACAACGTGTGTTTAATGAACTTGCTTGAAAAAGGTTCATTTCAAGGTACATTTTTTTATGGTCTGTGAACAAAGTCTGACCTCATTCCCCTTTTGTTTCACTCTTCCCACCCGACTTGCACCTAGTAATGGTTGATGTGAAAGGCAAGAGGCTGGGGCTGACTCCCACCCTCTGGCTCAACAACTCCCCCATTGTTCCTCCCAGGTGGGTCCCCTGGCACATCCCTGCCTCAGCCCACTGCTGAAGTCCAGCGCAGCATCAACCGCATCCATCCAACTCCCATTCCTGGGTGCTGTACTGACTTCCCCGTTCTTTGCCTTTCAAGGCGTTGATGTCCTGTTTGAACGTTGTGCTGGGTGATGCCCTGGGCTGTCCATATTGCAGCTTCCTTGGGCTGGTGTGGTGAAGGGACATGTGGACCCAGACCGATTTGAATGTGATGGTAACATGAAGTGTGAACACACAGCCAAGGGTCTGCCGGCTGGCTTCTCCGTGGGGGAGGAACACTGTGAGTAACTATGTCCCACTCTGAACACCAATCCAGCGTATGCAGAGGAGTCCCCCGTGGTCCAGTGGGAATTTCACAAGTGCTTGTAGTTTCTAAGAGTTTTGCCTGTGTTTATGCTCATGCATGTCTTAGTAATGGATCACTCATTCTGACTGAAATAGCCCCAAAACCTATGAAATAGCTGAGCATATGCTTGAGGGAAAAAAATTTGCTAATCTGGACCATCTAATCTGGATGTCCTCAGCTGCTGTTAGTGTTGGTGGGAATGGAAAATTCCCTTCACAGGATTTGTCCTCCAGGAAATGTAAATAGACTTGAGCTTAAAAGAGGGATATGTTCCCTCTCTAGACCTGTGCCAACTCTGAGACCTGTACAACCTGTAGGGCAGGTAGGGGTTGAACTGAGGGGTTCAGTTTTGAACACAACTGATTTTGGAGAAGGTTAAATTTTGGATGGCTCAGATTTTGTAGGTTTGCCCATATTTACCAAAGGGAAAGGACACATTGATTTGGCCAATAATTCTGCACTAACACTGTGCTCTGATTGGTTTCAGAGGGCTTTGTTAAAGTTCAGCGTGTTCCTTGGATGGAAATGACAGTGTCAGCTAATTTACAAGGATGGTTTGTGTCTAACTGTGGAGTTATGGCCATTCTCGCTCCCTTCTGCAGTGTGCTGGGATCAGAGCTCAGGTCAGCTATGCCCCTCAACCTGCTGCTCTTGTCCGTGTAAAGGATATTTTTTTTTTTAATCAATCCTGCATTTTTAATATAAATAAAAACTTGATCTCTGCCACTGGGAAACTGCATCCCATTTTTTTTCCTAACAGAAAAATGGGAATAGGTTTCCTTTAACTAGTGGAAGGGTCTAGACTCTAAAAAGGTTTTTATTATTGTGCGCCCGGGGTCCTTAGTTTTAGACATTTATCTTCTGGCGAACCAGTAGGGAACTAGAAAGGCAGTATTTTGCAACTCCTAGACCCCCAGCTCTAAATAATGACTCAAAGCTGAAATTGAAGCAGGTGCATCATCTTCTTCATTGTGTCACTTTTAGCACAGACATTATACTTTATGGGCTTCCACTGTCAAAATAGTTTGTGCAACGGACCCTAAAAATGGTGATGCATCAATCAATCAGTCAAGTTTTATTGCTTCAACTTTCTTTACAGCAGGCTTATAAGCCGTATTATAATACACGATAAGAAACACAACAGAATACAAATGCATTGTAATGCAGCACCATTGCTGTGTATTTACTTCCAGGTCTGTAGCTGCCCTCTTAGGAATATCCCCCAGCATCAGTCACACCGAGCCAAATGCATCCCTGGTGTAACCTCATCAATTCCTCCCTGCCAGACCAGCTCAGAGGGACGGATTCAGTCAGCCATGGTGGCTGGCTCAGGCTCCTGGGGTGAGCCATGCTCCGGCTGTGCTGGGGAATGGGATGGGACGCGGTGTTTAAAGGGGATGGAAAAGTGGAGTGGGGTGGCTGGTCAGGCAACCGAGCAGAAGGTCGGTGGTTCTGCGGGGCTGTACCAGAACTGTGGGGTCTTCATCCATCAGTGGGGTATTTTTACTTTCTGGATTTGGGGTGTGTGACTGGTACCCCTTGCTCCTGACCGCTGGGGTTTGAACACACATTGGGAGGTCCTTGTGTGTAGCAGTTGTTACTGGGAATTGCCTGTTCCCTTGACTCTTTCAGGTTGTTTGGCTTCCTTGGTGTGGAGACAGCTCATAGGCTTTCCGTAAAATCCATGCGGGCATCAGTTTTGCCATCGGAAAATACAATTTTGCATGGGACAAATACGTATATAGTGACACTGAAATAAATGCAAATACAGGTCTGACCTTCTTAATGGAAATATGACCAAAATCCAGGAATATTTAACTGTTAGTGTACGTGCAGAAGTGGCCATCTACGGTTTATTACTTGGTTATTGCAGGAAAACTTTGCAGTCTAGTCCTCTGGCTTTAATGTAAATATTTAGGTTGGAGATGGCAGTGGTAATGCCAGATGATGGGATCCGTTTTCGTGCTTACGTCAGACACACACACACAAATAAATCTTACCTTGAAACTATATGCTGACATCTGCATAACTTGCTCATATCAGTCAGTTATCCTGTAGTTCAGAAGAGTAACTTAGAAAAGGTGAAATAAGAAAAAAAGATGATTAGGATGAGCAAGATTAAAAGAATTTGTCTCTTGCATGTAAAATTCTGTGGGTTATATTACACATGCAACACAGAATTTGATGTTTTGGATTCTTTTAAAGAGGACAAAAACTTTATAAAATATTGTAATAAATGTTGTTTGTAAATATGTAACCAGCATCTATTCTGCAAAACAGAATATTTTATAATTCTTGTCCTTTCCCCAAATACTCATGTTGTTTATATCAGCTCACAGTGTTTATTATAGTATTTGTAGTGGAAATCTCTAATTTGATATTTCTCTAGTGAGTTTAATGAGCCTGAAAAGTGACATTTAGAGCTAGTTTTCTCTTTGTGCTTTGAAAAATGAAATACAAGTAGTTATCTGTTAAATGAGATAATTACAATGCTACTTTGCTAAAGGCACATATTAGTGATTTTTAGCTTGTTTCACTTAATTAAAGCTTTACAAAATGTAGAGTGCCAAACCGTTAATAGAACTGTTGGAACAGTTACTGAGACCGTGAAATAAAACCAGTTGTTCTAAACAAGTCACAAAAAGAGATTGATGAAATGGCTGGCAGCTCAGACATAAATTTAAGCCTTGGCTGCATTAGAGCAAATGTAATAATAGCAGCAAGTAACCAATATTTTTAATTTTACTGATCTTTCCGCAATAATTATAAGGAACTTTTAATGTCTGTAATTAGAACGTTAGAGATAGGGTGACTTAGACCAGTGCTGCACTGTGAAAAATTGGATACTTACCATAATTGGAAATTAATCACTTTTCATTACTAGGAAGGGATGCAGTTATTATTTTGAATGGGCTGAGATACATCATATTAATTATGGGCAAACAAATGCACATATTTGAAGTTAGCAACTTTGAGCCCAGCCTGTGCCAGAAGTATCTCTGCTGACATAATATATTGGAAAATGAAAATCGGGATATGTTTGTTGGAAAGTTAATTGCAGCCCAAACTTTTGCTTTGCTAAAAGTTCTTTCTGCTCAAAGGCTGAATTTTATCAGTCATCGCACCAATGAACAAACTTTGGGCATTGTCATTATAAACTTCTGAATGGGCAGAATAACTTATAAAGCCAGATGTTATCCAAAGTAAGCTTTTGCAGCTCTCCTGGAAGGCTCTGAGCAGATTTGGGCAGCGAGGTAAGGAATGACCTGTGATGTTCATTGGATGGGCAGAAACCGGTGTGAGCGCTTTGCTGGAAGTGTGAACTGTTAACTGTTGCGTTCCGTGGTTGTGCAGGGGTGGTGCCTTTCCTGGCTCACGTAGTGGGAGTGTATGGAAAGCCAGCTCCTCGCCCCATGTAAACAGTGAAAGCTCTGGAGTTCAGGAAAGTTAGGTGTCCCTGACGGTTGGGGCTCATCCGGGGAGACGGCAAAAGCAGCTTGCGGAAGAGAACAGTTTTAGGCATAGTACTCCACTGAAATTGTGTATTTTGTGGGCATGGCAGGAAAGAGTCCAAGCAGTTAAGTGGGTAGTACCAAAAATAACTGACAGTAGTTTCACATGGAAATATGTTTTGGAAAGCTCAGCTTTTCAAGGGAAACTATGGATGAAAATTTTTTTTTTTTGGGATGAAAAAGGTCTCATTTTTTTAAAAATCAGCTCTGCTCTTTTGCTGTGTGTATTTGCTGACAACAGATTTATGACTTTAACCATCACGTGTGGCATCCTCAGCACCCTATAGTGCCTTTGCATTTAAAAGGTGGCATTTTATGCTCAAAAGATGATGTGAAAATGTCACCATCTTGCTCAACAATTCTTCTGCTTGTGCATCTGTCACCGATTCCAGCTGCCGAATGCAAGGGCAGCAGGCAGGCAAAATCTGCTCCTAATGTTATTTTCCAAGTCAGCAACAGACTCTTGCCCAGTAATGAATTTCCCAGGAAACACCTTATTTTAGGAGCAATAAATGAGCGTGACTGTGTGAGACATGATTCCCTTCTCCTTGGCTCTAATAGCTTGGTTCTGGCTGCAACAGAAAAGGTAAAATAAGAGCATTGGCTGTTGCTTTGTTTCCATATGCACAGCTGTACTGCCCGGGATATACACCTTTCTTTCTCTCCTGTCAGTAGGCTGAGCAAGGATGTGGCTGCTCATGACTGGGTGATTGATGTCAAATGTAGTAGCAACATTAAATTTGTCTGAAATGGACAAAGAAAAGCATTATTCACTGTAAAAATCTTGTCTAAAGTTCCCATCTAGCCAGTGCTGTTCCTAAATTACATTTGTATGAATTTTAAAATGGTTTTTTAAATTTCTTGGCCCATGATTGTTCCCAAGGTCACAAAATCAGAAAGCTGGGATCTGAGGCTTGTTAAAGCTGGTGGTGAAAAATGTGCCTGTAATATATCTTCATATTTGCAAATGTATTTTATTGCTGTCCATATCCTGTGAGAAAAATCCAATGTTCTTAAAAGACAAGCACTGCTTGTTATATGGACACTTATTAATGTTTATTAGAAACTCATCTCACTAACATCCATGGCTTTATTGGAAGTTCCTTAAGTAGCAAATCCAATTTCCTTTCTTATGCTTGTCCTTACTTAATTAACATCAAAAATTGAATGAGGCAAAACAAGGTTTGATATTCATTTTAATAAGTTATATAAAGTTAGCATAACCTCGTTGAGGACATTCTTCATTGCTCCGACTGCATACACAAGGTGCCTTTGCAGCCGTTTATGGTTTTACATCATACAGGTTGGATAACCTAGCAACTAATGAGACAACCTGTAGAAGAAAGGAGTTTATTTTCAAACACACACTCTACAGTTCTGGGGATACGGGACTTAGGGCTGTGCACTGGTGTGTGCTGGGCAGGTAGCTGGAGGTGCTTTGACGTAGAAAAGGGCTAGGACCTAATCCTGGGAGGACATGTCTTGCAGAAAAATCTTCAGAAAGCCATCATGGAGCCACATGGTATGATGTCTGTAATTCTTATAAGGACAAAAGCACGGATCTACAGCACGTTTGTTAGTACAAGACTTCATGTGTGTGCATCATCCTACCCTGCAGTGAGTTCAGCCTGACGCGTGCACCAGCCTAAGACTGCACCCGCTCCGGCAACTCACTCTTATAAAAATATTTACCCGATCATGTGATGGCTGTTGACCTTAGAACAAGCGTTATCATATTGGAAAATAATGATAAAAAAATACTGTACTACACTAAAGCTATTATAAGCTGTAGTGTTTGTGCCATTACTGGGGAATATGGTATTGATTTTTTAATAAATTATGCCATAGCCTACATTTTTGCCTTAGGTTAACAGTTAACACCATAAGTAGAAAAAAAAAGGTACAATATTATCAGAACAAGACTTACCTGACCACAGACTTCAGCACATGCTTTAAAATCAGGAGTGGTGGGGTCTTGGCCACCTTAGTTTGTGCTGCTCTCCTCTCCCCTGGCCCCTGGGGATAAAGATGCAGAGGAGCAGCAGTGTAACCCTCTGTAGGTGTGATTGCTCTGCCGCCCTGGCTCCCTTCCAGATAGCGGAAGGCTCAAAAGAAAATTGAAGCTGTTCCTTAACCATAAGATAACCTGGCTCCAGGAGTACTGAGTATTGGCCAGGACCGTCTCAGAAGTAGTTTTATGGAAGTGAAAGAAAAAAGAAATCCAGCCTGCATCCTAACTCTTGGAGTGGATGTTTTCATGTTGAAGTGAAATGTTTTCTCTGTGAGAGTGCTTAGATAAGGGTTTCCTATATAACTTCCAGTTTTCAAATTTTTTCTTAAATTTGGAAGAAAAAATCACTTTCATCAACTTCTTCAGACTGTCTTTTTCGAAGAACAGACTGTAAAATAGTTCAAAGAGAGGGAGCAGAAGGTCTGCACCGTTCTTCTAGAAGCTAAATATAAATATCCATGTAAACTTTGGGCTGTATCACACATATTCTGCTGGTAAATGGGAATTAAAACCAAGAGATTTTGTTAGAAGGGCTTTCAGTGCAAACTAAAAAGCAGCTCTATCTGTGTGCATTGATATTTGACTCAGAGAGGGAAGATGGGGAGGGACAGACATCTCTGCTTTGGACGCAGTGCTGCTCACTCGTGTGCTGAAACCTTTATTCCAGAGACAAATATTTCAAACGCTATTTTTGCCTCCCATTTCCCACCCAGTTAGCATCAAACAGCCACTTTTTTCCTCACCATTCATAGGAGTCCCAGGCAACGTGATGTTTTCTAGGAGGTTCTGAGAATATTGCTCCTTTACACAGATTTGTCATCATCAGGGACAAAGGTGCTGTAAGCAGACACAGGTATGAAATTATTGCTTCAAAATGATGGAATAAATGTTTTGATTCAAGTACTTGCACATGTGCTTTCCCTGTTTATGCATCACAGACAATTCAGAACTGTAAGTAGCATCAATAATTTCTTACCTCTGCAAATAACCCGATTTGTGCCCAAAAGTTCTTAAATGCAGATCCCTGAGCCTTGTCTGCATTGCCTGAGGAGGCCAGGACACCTATTGCAACAAACCCAAGTGTCCTAGCAGCTAAGATTCCTGTGAAGGTGAAGTGGAAGTTAGTGAGGGATGCATCCAAATCTATCACGTATACCCACACCCTGAGAATATGCGATGTTGAGAAAGCAGCTGAGGAAAGCCAGGGAATGAGTGATTCAGGGGAAGGTTAAGTTTCCAGAACTAATGGGTAGGATGGAGATGGACTCACCAGCACCACAAGTGAAAGCGTATTTCCTGTTACAAAGATATCTTATTAATGTTATACTGACAGGGAATTAACTCTCTAGGATAACACTTTCACCTATAAGACCAAGATCTGCAATCATGAGGACATTCGTCTTTCTAACACCTGCATTTGTGCATCTCTACATGCATGCTTAGAGAATACTGTGGAAATTTTTCTCCCGCAGTGTAGGAATAAACTCAGACAATTTTTAGATACTTACCAAAATATCCTCTAAGTAAAAAATTTAAAAGTCCCCATTAGTATTAAACATTTCCTCTTCATCCTGTCAGTGCTGCCATAGAAAGAGAAATGTACCTCAGCTTGGCTCGAGCTTAAATTCCCTCTCTTCTTGTACTCCTTAAATAGCAGATTGTCAGCTTAAGAAACTTGTTGCTGCCGATGACTCTGATTCATGACCAATCCAAAAGAACTGGGAAGTTAATGGCTGTTTTTCATATCCCAATAACCACATCGTACTCTAATCCCCTGGCTTCTAGTTTTAAATTCATTTAGATGTATTGTAGTGGTTGTTTCAGCTTTCAAGCCCCATGGGGCCTGGTTTCATATTCCTCCCAGTGCTCGACCTGGCTTTGGTGGAGCTGTTCCTGACTGACACATGTGGAAGAGCAACTTTAATCAACAGCTGCAACCCAAGTCAGGATCCTTTCTCTTTCGTTTGAGATACGCGAGCACTTGTGGAGCTGGGTTACTTTGAAATACCTGCCTGAAATACATGGGACATAACAGTCTAAAACTAAAAATCATGTTTGCGAATTCATATTAATTAAAAAGGAACATCTGAAGCCAAACAAAAAATCAATGAACTAACTGGTCCTTCCTCAGTTAAGTAACATAATTTGTTCAATTTGTTTTATGTCTCTAAGTGAAGAACCTTTTACTCACTTTGATTCATGGACGGAGGTTAGAAAATGGTACAGTAGAAAGGAAATTAACATTTAACCTGCCCGCCTGCATATCCTAGCTGATGTCTCAATGTGACTGCAGCTGTGAGTAAATTCTCCCAATAAACCAGGCAGAGTATCTATAATATTCACGTGGCTACTTGTGTCTTGAGGAAAACCCAGAGTGTTTTGTAGCAATTACAGACCAAATTAAGAAAAATAATCTGAACAAGATGTGTTACTACTTGACATTTATCTATTTTTTTTTTTCAGTTGAAATTTAAGGGGACACATTGTTAGCCAACATACATCATTGCAGCTTCATGGACCGATATTGCCTGTGAAAATTGCTAGTTTCACAGCCCAGAGACTACAAACTGTCTTTTCTGAATACAGTTATTCAAGAAGTAAAGCGAAAACATGGCACTACTCCATGGGATCATGCAAACGAAACTGGCATAGCGTTTGCCTTCTTATCTGTAGGCAAAGTTCATTAGCGAAGAGGCTACGTAGAGGCTAGCAGGCTGTGCACTTGCCGTTATTAACCTCACTTTAGGAACAGACTTATGTATCATCAGCCTTAAAGCCTTCTACATATTCTTTGGAGAGCCAATATGAAAATATATGCCCAATGTGGTCATGTAATATTTATGTCATGTACTAGATTTTTCTACAACAAATCGCACATGGGAGACTTGGTATCAGAAAAAGAACTGCATCAATTGTGGAGAGAGCGGCAGAAAATTCAAAGTAGAAGTGCAGAATACATTTTGATTTCATCAGGAAGCTTAAGGATCCTTCGTGATGTTTCTCAATCTTGTTAGCAATTCACTATGTCCTGTCAACTGCGTCTGGGCTGCAGGCACGGTTAGGGCCAGCCCAAGGTATCCAAAGAGCAACAGACACATTTCAATTTTCGTTTTTTAAGAACAAAGAGGGTTTGTGAGCCAGGCATTTTAAAAGGCAAAATAGAAAGTTGAATAAAAATCACACGTGCAGCTCCTTTCTGGCTAGCTGCAGTTTGCCAGCCCACTACAGAAACTTATGGCTTTGAATTTTTCATTGTCACATTGGAGATAGAGCTTTATTTATTTATTTTTGTCATCATTGCCATGGAAGCAATTGCGATACCACATCGACTAGATTCTGGCATCTGTGAGTGAAAAGGAGGGAGATGACTGGTTATAAAAGAAGAAAGCTGGTGTTTACACTTAGTGATGTGCACCCGGAGTAATCAGCTGTGATGGGGAAAAAGGCAGAAAAGGCCTGTAACAGTTTAATGGGTGTTTTGGTAAAATATTATCTATTTTTTTCAAAGTTTGACAGAGTGAGACTGTGTTTAATAAGCAGGATGATTATGGTCGATGCAGAAAATCTTTTTATATTCATGTTTCTGCCCCCTTCCAGATAATAGCCTAATCACAGAGTAATAAAGATAGGATCACAAAATGTTATTTCCTTGTGAATTTGAAGTGTGACTGCCTGAGAAGCTGGGGAGGATACAGGAGCCTATTGCTTCTGCAGAGCGTTTCCTAGAATGGGTGCAAGATGAGACGTATCTGCCGCAACTACAAGCAGAGGTGCTGTTTACCTATTAAAATTCACAGTGGCTTGAATTTATCTGACTACCTGTATAATCATGTGTCCTTCACTGTCCTCCTTGGCTGTACTGCTATGTTTTGCACCATATTAATCATGTGCTTTTGGAGATAAGGATCAAGAACTTGCTCCTAGCCCCCAACAAAACAGTTTTGCATTACTCCAACAACATAAGACAGCCTTAAATTTAGGACAATTTATCATAGAATCATA
>NW_010228893.1:0-91860 GCF_000690775.1 Eurypyga helias
TCTGTGATTCTATGATTCTACAGTGTGACCAGATAAAGCAAGAACCAGAAGATATAATGGAGGACACAGATGGGAGTGGGGATGTGGGAAGCAGTTAACCCAGAGTATGGATGAAGTACTAATAAAGAAGAAGAGCTTGGGACCAGAAAACCAAGACACCAGGAGAAGATGGAGGAAGACTGCATTGAGTTTACATGGCAAGGTTTTGGTAGCCAGGGAGCTGCAGAGGTGGTATCTGTGAAAAGACAGAGGTGTTCCCACGTCAGACAGAACCAGTTCCATACCAACTCCATGGCATACTCGCCACTGGTAAAGCTGGTGCATCAGTAGCACCTCTATGATAGCATATTTAAGAAATGGTAAAAGGCTGTGCAGCAACAGCTGGGAGAGAAAAGTGAGAACATGTGAGAAACAGCTCTGCAGACACCAAGGTCAGTGGAGAAGGAGGGAGAGGAGGTGCTTCAGACGCCAGAGCAGATTCCTTGTCAGTCCCTGGTGCAGCCCATGGTGAGGCCAACTATGCCCCTGCAGCCATGGAGGGTCACAGGAGAGCAGAGACGCACCTGTAGCCTGCTCCCAAGCTGGAGCAGGGGGATGCCTGAAGGAAGCTGTGACCCTCTGGGAAGCCCAAGCTGGAGCAGGATCCTGGCAGGACCTGTGGCCCCATGGAAAGAGGAGCCCAGACTGGAGAAGGTTTGCTGGCAGGATCTTTCACCTTGTGAGGTACTCATGCTAGAACAGTCCATTCCTGAAGGACTGCACCTGTTGAAAGGGTC
This sequence comes from Eurypyga helias, assembly GCF_000690775.1. Lineage (NCBI taxonomy): Eukaryota > Metazoa > Chordata > Aves > Eurypygiformes > Eurypygidae > Eurypyga > Eurypyga helias. Next base: position 777 of record NW_010228893.1, read on the forward strand.
CACTCCCGAGAAGTTTGTGAAGGACTGCAGCCCATGAAGGTTTGCTGGCAGGATCTTTCACCTTGTGAGGTACTCATGCTAGAACAGTCCATTCCTGAAGGACTGCACCTGTTGAAAGGGTCCACTCCCGAGAAGTTTGTGAAGGACTGCAGCCCATGGGAAGGAACCACACTGAATAATTTTAGGAAGGACTGTCTCCCCCAGCACTGGAGCAGGGGAAGAGAGTGATGACAAATACAAAGTGTTATAAACTGACAGCAATACCCCTTTCCCATCCCACTGCACCACTTGTAGCAGCAGGTAGAAGAATTGAGAGTGAAGTTGACCCTGGGAAGAAAGAAGGGGAGAGGGGAAGGTATTTATTGATTTGTTCCGATTTCTCATTATTTTACTCTGTTTAATTGGCAATAAATTAAATTAATTTCCCCAAGATGATCTGTTTTGCCCATGACAGTAATTGCGGAGTAATCTCTCTGTCCTTATCTTGACCCACAAGTTTTTTGTTGTATTTTCACCCCCTCTCCAGTTAAAGAGGGGGAGTGATAGAGTGGATTGCTGGGTACCTGGAAGCTAGCCAAGGTCAACCCACCACAAACACCAACATTGTATTACAAATCTGGGAACATTGTCAAATAATGATGAGCACAAAAGAGGAATCCATATGAAAATCTGATTAGTGTGCTGTTAATCAGATTTTTTAAAAATATAAATGCATTAAGTAATGAGAATAGAAGTGTGAGTAGCCAGAGTAAATAAGCAAGTATACACACTGAGTAAGCCAAAGGTGTTCAGAATAATTTGTGTCAACAAACATACACATCTAGGGACTTGATTAAAGATACACAAAACATGCTGTTAATCTTGCCACTAACTCTTGGAAACTAACCTTTGCAAAATTCTTTGTATTTATATTAATACTTCAGAGTTTATTTGAAGAAATATAGGCATATACATGGGTGTAGTAGCTGCATAGAAGAGCTGGGAATAAATATCAAGATGGGCCATAAAGTCTCAATATAGGCTCAATTGTCTTCATTTTGTAATTACAGTATTGTTAGAAAAACATCAGGCTATCAGTTTTTGCTTTCTCTACAGTGAGGCCAGGTTACTTAGGAATCAATCAGAAGAATCCTAATGTCCATTGAAAAGCTTACACTAGCATGGTCCATTGTTGAAGCAGAAACAAAATCTGTATAGAAGTTTAATGCCCTCCCCTTTCCCTATCCTAACATTTTTAATACAAAATCTCAAATTTGATGGCATCATTCCTCAAGGATGAGAAGAAATTAGCTTTCAAAACAGCTATAGAAAGCAAGATTCTTCCCTGATTTACATAGTACATTCCATCAATGGAGTGGTGGCAAATATTATGCATGTTTTATCTCATCCCCCAGACAGATTTCACCAAATAATGAAAGTCACATCCATTCAAGCAATTCAGAGAAACCACATGAAAATGCCTTTCCGGCAGGCTGCTCTGCTCTGACTTGTCCCAAGAAATGGACACTGTGCTTTAAGCAGGTAATTATTCAGTAGCTAGATAGCATGCTGCTGACAAGATAGCTGATTACTTAATAACAGTTATACAGCTACTCCATTCATTTTTATTTTACACTTCCCACATTACCCCATCTTTACTAATCCTTCTACTAAACCTGTTTATCCCCTGGCAATTCAAAATAAGTTGAATCCATGAGAATTATCTCTCTTAAGCGCTGCGATACTCAGGTATTGCAGACACAGCAGGCTTTTTATTTGGTTTAGAAATAACTCAGAGGAGCTCTCACTAAACACCAGGTGCCATGTGTCTAAGGAAATAACACAGTTCAGGTGGCATTTGTAGCTGCTGTTGGGGTGCCTTTGGAGATGTCTTTTTCTTAGAATTTAAAGCTCTTTGTACTAATGATAAGTATTAACTATGAGGGAGGTGTTCCTTATGTTTCTAGTTTAGAGTAGCTTTATCTAAGATCTTTAGATCCAAGTATACAGCAGTTTTAAACATGGAGTGTCTCAACTGAGTGGTGCCAAGCTTTACAAAACAGTAGTCTGGGTCTGCACTGTTACTTAGCATTGTTAATCAGCATACAAGCACTGAGTCAATATAGGACTGCTTGGTGGCCTTGAGCACTGTGGTCATACCACTGCTCCTCAGTTTCCTCACTGAGACAAAATAAAATTCCCTGACTTTATTGGGAAGGTATCGTGATGTCTGTCGGTGCTCTATGCACACCACGAGTTGAAGTCCCAGTCTACAGGGTAGAAGTCCGCACATGAGGTAATTGTTTGGACTGTCTTTGTAGTCAATGAAGACAAAATAGGAAACTCCGGGGGATGATTTATCTCACTCTAAAATAGTAACCTAAAATAGGACAGTTGAATCCCATCTTGGAAGTGTCTGTTTGTCTGCAATGACTATAAAAGGAGTCAAGGAAACTAGCTCTCAAGTAAATGTCAACATTAAAAACACGTGAAGTTCATTAAAATTATTCCATCTGAAGGTCTGTGCTGGTCACAGCAGGGACCTCAAAATGCTGTTATTAGCCTCCAGCCTTTCCCCGTGAAAGGAGCCTTCAAGCTGAGAAGACCCATTAACTCCTGCAAAAGGGCAACCAGGAGAATGAAGGAAACTTGCAAACTGCTGTCAGTCGGCTCATCACAGAGATGGTGAGAGAAAACCTCAATGCTATCATTACTATGGATCACTAAAGCTCCAGATTCTGGTAATCTGGCTATCAGACTAAAACGTGTAATCTGCCATGACAAGGAGAAGTGTGTGCCATCCTTATTGCAGAAGTCCCTGTGGAAATATGGTTTCGCCATAACTCCACTGTGCTAAGTGCTGTGCTATCAGCTAGAGACAGTCTATACCACAAAAGGCTACACAGGCAAGACAATCAAAGTATTGTGGTCCATTCCTTAAAGATGGGGAATTGAGGCAGAGAGAGATGAAGAAGTCACTTGCCCAAATTATATAGGAAGTCTGTGGTGGGACCTTGGTTCTCCCAAAGCACAGCCTATGACCACATGCTTCTGCTGGCTTGCAGCCATATTGCTAGTTTTGGGACAGAGGGTCTCTTTTCTACCAGACCTGTGCTTATAGATGCTATGTGATTTGCTTTTTCTGTAATTTGGCTTAATGTCTTCTAAGTGAAATGTTTTACAATACAGTGCATAATTTCATAGTCTCAAACCCTATCATCGAGTCAATATTCAGCTCTTTGGCCAACTTGGAAAGGAAGAAATCACTTCAGTGACTTTCAAGAAGATTCAAAAGACTCCATTCCTCAGCCAAAGGATGTGGAGAGAATGGTGGCAATAATAATGGTAGCTTGAAAGCTAACAGGTTTATTGGTTATATTCTCAGCATGAAGCTAAAGGCTTAAGGTTATACATATGTAGGACCAAGCATCAGCTGCTGCTAAAATAAATGCTGAGATTCCAAGCATGGAAAATTTACACAAGGTTTATTTTCAAACTCATAAAGTTTCCAAAATTATAGTTTTGGATTCACAATTTAAATCCAAGGTCATCAACAATAATTGTTGGTCTCTGATGAAAAACACATGAGAAGCACATTTCAAGAGAGATGGAATGTTTCCCTCTAGGATAAGAAGAGAAGGAAACATCTCTCTTGTCAAATACAAAAGTTCAGGAGTAAATGGTGTTTTGTTGAGTAAATCATGTTTTGTTGAGAAATGCTTAGTAATGACATGATTCAATATTATTATGCCATGGTGATCACGTACAGTGACTAAAAAAAACAGAAGTGAATCTCTGCTTCCAGTACAGAGGATTAATCTTGCCCTTTGGATATAAACTACATTAACCAGATCCCTGGCTTTCATGCTTTTTAATCATTGTTAAGGATCAGCGAAGGAATCAGTTGTTTTATCCTGATGAGTAAGTGACTTTTAATGGCTGTCAGGATTCCTGTGTTTACCTGTTATTCATTCTGCAACTTGTGGTTCCCAGTCCTGAAAGCTTTTCATACACAGAAGTCTCGTATTTGTCACCAGAACTTAGAAGAAAAGCATTGTTTCCGGATAGTTTTATATTCTGACCATACCGTAGTATTATGCATCTTCCTTTCACTTTCCATAAGAAACATTTTTAAATATGTTTCAAAATATATAAAATAAATAAATACATTCTCTCTCACACAAACCATGGATTCATATCCAGCTGTCAGGATCTAACTTCATGTGTAGCAACAATTTTATTTCAAATCTGGGAGAGTATATCAAGCAATGAATAGCAAAGACAAAATCAACATCTCTTACCAGAAAAGAAGAGGAAGGGACATAAAAGACACTGATTTAAGGCAGATGAAAGGCAGCACTTGCACGTAATCTTTTCTATTCACCGCCAATCTCTTTTACTCAGTATCGTGAGGTGTATCTGAGGCAAAGAATTTAGCAGAATTCAGATAAGAGATGGACTTTTATTTGGAAATGAGAACTTCTGCAGTTAGATAACACACTACAGTAACTTAAAATGGAAACAAAACTTAGTGATTCCACTTCATTCCATTTCATTCCCTGATTGGAAGGAAACTTCCAGCAAGTTATTTCCTAATGGTTTTTTGCACATTTATTGCAAATTTGATCAAGTCTGCATAACACACCAGCCTCCTCATCTGATCCAACGCTGGAATAAGAGCTAGATGGGAATGTTCAGATGACATAAAACTTTATCCAAAAGTGATGGTGTGTTCAGACAGGCTGCTTTGTTTGGAAGAAATTCTGTTGGAAAAGAGCTGTTGAATCCCTGGGGTGGGACTGCGGAACCCCTACCTGGATGCCAGAGTACGGTAATGCCTTATCTGTGTTCAGTGGCAGGGCAGCAGTGCTATCCTTGGGGCCCAGCAGCTTGTCTGCATCAAGTAAAAGGTGTCATAAGTAGCTATAATTTAACATTTTTAAACAAAATACATGCATCTCCAAAACAAAACTGTTTTGTCGAAACTGAAAGTTTTAGTAGAATTATATGCTTTCAATTTTTGTGGGTTTGTTTTTGTTTGGGTTTTTTTCTGTGAGTTTTATCAGTACTGTGGTAAAACTTATGACTGCAAGGCAGAGCGGAAAAGCTTCAGTACCACAGGAGATTTTATGCCCTTAGCTGATAACCTGTCTAGCCTCAGCTTACCGGGCCTATGGATTCCTGATCACCTCTCAATCTGCTTTCATCTGTCCATCCGATAAATCCCCCAGTTTACATTGACTCGATGGAGGTGCCATGTGGATTTTGCCACAGAAACATTTAACAGTCCTTCCTGGGATCATTAAATCCATTTTACCCTTTCAAAGAAAGGAAAATAATTTCAAGGAAACTTCATGCAGCTTCCATATATGGATAAAAAATGATCCTTTTCTGCTGCCAGTGCTGGCGGCGGTTGCTGGTCTGAACTCCCTTTGTGATCAGCCACAGGTACCTCCGGTCTTCTGAGCTCTGGGAGCAAAAACCCAGACTTCCCCATGCCTGCTTTATTCTCACAGCAAATCTCTCCAAGGATGGCTTCATGCCCTGCCCCGTGGCATGCTCTTTGAAGATACGATGCTCCACACCCTTTTCCCCAGTCATTCCCTCTCCTTCAGCAGAGACCTCCACCTCACAGTAGCTGTTTCCCTTGTACTTGCAGACCACTGAAGGTAATGCCCTGGAAAGACAAGGATGCAGGCTTTCTAATTACCAAAATGTTGCCTCTGGGAAGTCAGCCTACAGCATTCATGTACAGCTGTTTTAGACAAGCATTTTCATGCCCTTCTCCTGTGCTCCCTTCCCCTGCGGTATGCACCCCCACAGAGTTACCTCACTGTCTTTTTTCAGATCTTAAAAAGATAAATCCTTTGCAATTGCAGGCAGCCAAATATTTCACATTCAATGCAGAGTCCGGAGAGCCCTACGCTACATGATCCCCTACACCAGCAACCACAAAAACTCCTGAAATCTTTGGAACATTATTAGAAGCATTCATACAAGGAAAGATGGCCAAAACTAGCCTGTCCCAAAGGAAGGGACCAGGCAAAAGTGGGGGATATGCAGTATCTGAGGTCCCTGCTATAGGCAGGGAGCTTGTTAGATGAAAATAGAACAGAGGAAGGCAATTTCCTCATCAAAATCCAAAGCCCAACCCATTAGCGGTTTAATAAAAAATACAGTACAAATCCTAAAATATAATGACTGGGTTTGGCCTTGAGGATATGAATAAGACACATGAGCCAAAACGATCTACGTAGTTCAAGAACTTCCCACTGATCACTGACATATGAAAAAGAATTAAACCCCTATCTTTCCCAGAAGCCATGTTTTGCATCGAACAGGGAAAAAGAGGATATTCTTCCTTGTTCCTGCACTTAGCTGGCAGAGGCCCTGAAGCACAGAGCTAATTAAGTACAATATGAATGGAGTCCAAACAGATGGTGTCAAGAAATAGCAACCAGGTCTTCCTCCAGCCCCTCTTGCAGATATCAGCAACTTGAACAGCCAGAGTCTCACATGCCAAGCTGTAGATCCTAACTCCAGGATCCACCCTATCCTGCTTTAAATGCCTCATGCTCCATCTTCAAGCGATTTCATTTCTTTCCTCTTACTTCCCACATTGGAAGGCCATTTCGGTGTTTCCAATAGACTATTCTGGTTAACTTGTCCTAGGATTAAATTGTGTGCATTTTGTTGAACTACCCTTAAATTTCAACCGTTCTTCAAAAAAATCCCATCTCCAAAACGTACCTATGAATAGTACACTCAACTTTGACTTCTCTGATTTTCCATTCAGATTTTAAGCGCCTTAGCTCAAAAAAATATTTTTCTGTTTTGTTCTCTGAGCCTCACAGTGTTCTCTGAACTGTGACTGAGGTTCCTAGGTAGTTTACTGAATCAATGCAAATTTTCATAATCAAATGTATATGAAATCCCACTAGAAAATGAGGGAATAAAGGCATTGTAAACCTAATTTTCCTGAGTTTTCACAAGTCTCCATTCTGATTCCATATGATGAATGGAAAATGCTTCATCCCGAATTTTTCTTTTCAACCAATTGCTCACTCACTTTTTTATCCAACAAGAAGTCTGGGAAAGAGATCAAATAAATTCACCACGTTCTTACTTTCTCTACTATACCCTGAATGTCCTGACATGCTTGCTTTTTTAAAGGAAAGAACATGAGTCACACAGATGAAAGAATACAAGATAGGGAGGTGGCTGGGAAGAGTAGAAAAAGCATCAGATAAAATACAATACATTTATTTTATTACACTGAGCGAGTCATTTGGGAGAGGCGCTGGATATGGAAATGGGACAGGGAATGATCTGAAATAATACTGTATACATTTCATTCCTCTTCCCCCAGCAGTGAGTGCTAAGCATCGTTCTCAGCATAGGGACCACATCTCATCATTCCCAAACCCTGTCTTCCCCACAGACTTTTGCCACATGTGTGTTGGTTTGATCCCTGGCTGGTATGGCTGTGCTGACAGACAATCCTAATCTTCAGACAGTTAGTTATACCAGCAAACTGTGTGCCTCCTTGTTTCAGGGAAGGGTGTGTTTCTATAGCAGAAGAATGCCAGGCTAACTGCACCCACACAAGGAATGCTTTACCTATCAGTCAGCTTATAAGTAAAGCGATCCAAGAATAAACTTGGCCTTAGCTACCACACCCGTGCGGAGATGTGTATAGAATCAAAATGAATATCCAATTAAGGTAGTGATAAGTATTGAAATTTCTGTCTACGTGCCTGATCTGAAGCTCATTAACATTGAATGCCGTATATCATTCTGGTTGAGCAAAGAGCTCCTTAAGTGGATATAAGTTATCTCAACCACTACATTTGCATTTTCTTTTAAGCCTTTTCTCTGCACCAGAATAGTAAAAAAAACCACCACAAAGTTTTAATGAGAAATCTGCCCTGCTTTTAGTTTGTTTCAAAAGATAATTGCAGAATGAGGGGGCATTTGCGCATACAAAAAAGTCTCATGCCTTCAGGTCAATAGCTAAGAGATAAAATTAATTTTACTTGGGGAATTTATAGTTTTACTAATACAATTCTTACCATATGCTTTCTCCTTTGCCTTATCTAGAAAGAAATGGAGCCATTGCTGTAAGTGCTTTTTCATGTAACCTGCAAAGAAACATCCTTTCCAAATGCACTTAAACAGTTATCCTGCCTTAGAACCCGTAAACAGTTTGATGGAGAAAATTCCAAACAATAAACATACATGAGAAAATTAAAATAAATATTTAATTTCACTCAGTTTTAGAAAGCATGTGTCCCTGAGCAATCTTTCTGTAGTTACGTGACAAAAGCAATATAACAAATACTCAGTAATGACACGCTCCTTGGCATGTGAGGTGATAATTATACCTGAATCCATCAAAAGCTTCAAAGAGTGATTACAATCCAACTCATAATTCTTAGATCATAAGGATTCCATTTCAAAGCTGAAGTAGTCCATTAATTATCCCATTGTTTATGGTCAGTAGATGAACTAGATTTACATCTTTGTAGTAGATCTGATGCTTTAAAGGAAACTGGTCAAGAACTGTGTTGTGAGCCTGTTATTTATTCCCCAAGATGGCAGAACAACCCTATATTTCAGTTTATTTCTGATTACATGCAGGACCTACTGCTTTGGGATACTTTCCAACCCAAGTAGAAGAAGTAGAAAGATGAAAAAAATTTCTAAATACTTACATAACTATAGTGCATACAGTAGTAGGTCTTACCATAAAAGGGGGAAAAGACAACAGTGGGTTTGTGCTACTTATGAAGTGGTGCTTCCCTCAAGCACTGACATACTATGATTATCTTCATTACTCTTTGTTTGTGTTACCAGCATTTGCAGAGTCTCAGGCTCTTTATTCCCACAATGATATCTGGCATAGGAATAAAGTGTCCACTAGAGTCCAAGTTCAAGCAAAGCGATGGTTAAAAAGACAAAAAGGTAAAGACTTTGGTGACAGAATAAACAGGCTTGAAATATTTGTCAGGTATAAATTAATCAGCTATGAATGTGAAAAGGTCATAATCCTACATGATATAGCAGTGTCTGGAAAAAAAAAAAAGGTAAACCATGGCTTCCAATGCAGCAAGAAGTCTTTCTGCTAGTACAGATAATTCTCTTTGAGAATGTCAACAAAAGAGTTTCTCCAGGCCTAAGGAAGGTCTTCTCTAAGGATGCTTTTCTGGCATAGATATTATATTATAGATTTCCCAAAAAACTTTTCTCAAGTACAGAGAAATTGCCAGACAGCTTCCTATAGCCAAGTTATCACAATGACAGGATGTCAGTGGATAGCAGGAAGCAAGCTTACTTGTACAATCATTAACAAAGATTAAATATGGATAGAAAAGTCCCTGTGTCTTAGTATATACACATATTTTCAGCCTCTCTACCATAGCTTGCTATATGGCTGAAATGCCTGTGAAACAGCTTATGAACCATCACAGTTACAGTAAAACCAGCACTAATTTTGAGTTGCCTTCATATGTAAGAGTATAAACTACTGGAAGACTAAACACTAAAACTGAGAACTGGTACCATTTCTGTTATTCTTATGCACTTTCTTTTGAGGACATTGCCATTGATTCTTGCCATTATACCTGATAGGAAAGGTCTTGATGTAAGATCTCATTAAAATTATACCCATCCAGAATTAGAATTTCTGACTGATGAGACCAACCATCCCAGACTTGTTTAGTGAAAAATATAGACATGGCACTAACTCATACAGTACCAGAAAAAACCTCAATCGAGTGGGAATGATCCATTGATTTATTAGCCATTCACCCATTTCTTACCTTATTTTGAAGACTAAGAGTAATGCTAGCCAATATTTTTATTTTAATAAAACTAGCCAGCTTGTTTTTAGTAGACTGAGTAGTTGCCAAAACCTAGAACTTAACCTGAGTAAAATATTTTTTTTATTTTTAATTGATTTTTAGCTTTATATATTTATTTGGGTTTGGGTTTGGGTGGGGTTTTTTTTGGGGGGGGGGGGGAGGGTTCCAGTGCAAAATGTAAATAACACAATATTCAGAACTCAGAAACAACAGAAAGACTCTAACTTTCCTGATACTGGGTAACTTTTTCAAGTTAATGATTACATTTTGAAGTAATTTGGCTGCTTTTGGAAATGCTGCCCATTGACACTAAAAATCTATTCAACTCTTCATCTTCAGAGGGCCTCCCTCAGCTTTTTTATGACTTTCAATGTACATTCACTTTACTTCCCTTTACTGTGCTGGGGAATTATCAAGGTCTGGCCAGGGCTAGCTTTGACAAAAAGTGCCCTCCCATTGATAAGATGGAGTAAGGAACTACTGTTTCCAGTGCTGGTGATGAAGTATTCTCAGACCAAACTAAAGCAGACTGGGAAGCTTACTTTTCATAACACCTCAGTTTTGAAAACTTAAAGCATTTAGGTATTTTTGTTCTCATTTGACTCTAAGCTACTCCCCTCACCCAAGGTTTACATAGCATACTTTGATATATGCCATGAAGGACTAGCTAAATGAGAAACTATTCAAAATATACTCTGCATGCGGCCTTCTTTTCATAATAGTTCTAAAATTAAGGCTCCATCAGTGCAGAAACATGAAAACATTTCCCAGATTCTAATTTTAAACCCTGAATCCAGTATAAAAAGTGTGCATGGGTGTGATATCAAAACCACACAAAGACATTAAAAACATAAATCTGTGATGGATTTGTGAAGCTAAACTAGTGAAATAAGTTGAAGCTAAAACCCAAAGAACAACTGCAGAAACAAGTTCTCCTTTACAATAGCAGAAAGTGCAATCACCCACTTCTGAAGTAAGAAAAATAGCTGTTGTGCCCTTTTGAAGGAAGTATAAAATAAATACACAGTCTAAATTGTGGTATGACTCCATTATATCCATCGACCTTGCCACATAGCTTCCAAGGACTGCTGGATTCAAAGCAGAAAGGATTCAAGTGAACCTTTTGATTTCTTTTGCTTTTGGGTTAACATGTTTTAGTAAACTGTTTTATTCATTTGTAGTATTTTCAGGTATGTGTTTCAATTAGAAAAATCCTGCTGGAGCGAGAAAAGACCTTTGCTCTGCAGCTCAGTGAACCAGAAATCTGGTAGGCCTTAAAAAGTATAAACACTTCCCCCAGGATACAAAGGCCCTGCATAATCCCAATCTTCAATATAATGTTCTCTGCTTCTAGAAATCACTTTAGGAGTTTTAATGGTCAATAAGAAGTAAACCTTAAATGGACCCAAACTCCTCTTTATCCACATCATAAATCTGATGTGATAGCAGAGATCAAGAAGTAATGGGCCTCAGGGGAAGTCCCCGCCATGGCATCCATACATCCTGCTAAACTGCAAAACAAGGAGCTCAGTCTGGAAGGGTACATTAACTGCTCAGACACATAAAAAAAGGAAAAAAAAAACCAAACCAACAACAGCGCTGCTAAGTAGCCTTTACATTCTGCATTAGCTCCACAAATGCTGTGAAACTTCAGTCTTAATTCCATCCACCCTTGCCTGCAGTGCTTGAGGTTGACAATAGAGCACAGTGTTTGGAAGTTGCATAGCAAAAAAACTTTTAAAAACATCCAAGAGTTTTCAAATGGATTCAGACTTTTGTGTTAAGCCTTATTTTACCTGATTATTAGGATATAGAAAGGGAAAGTGTTAGATCTGCTGGAAGTATACTTGCAGTTGTGATTGTAAACTCCAGACACCATAAAAATTATGCTGAATTAGCTTTCTATGTGGACTAGCTGGTCTGCCTTAGGTCTCGTTGCGGATCTCCTCCTGGTGAACTGGTGGCTTTAATACAATTTATTTTGGAAGTGACTTAAGTTAAACTTAGTGAAAGACATTTTAATTACCAGATCAAGTGTCCACACAGGCATGTAATATGGTTTGAGTTCAAATATATAACTTGCTTAAGTTAGTTTTTCCAAATGTCCCTTAGTAGAGACTCTGTACCATAATTTGTAATCTGTACCATAATTTGTAATTATCAAAAATTCTAGTAGATGTTTAAACAATAAGAAATATGCTGCATGCAATTATTAAAAAAAAAAAAAGAAGTCATAGCAGTCAACAAAGCATTATGGAACACAGCATAGAACTTAAACAGATCATCTCAATCTTTAGTCAATATTTTCTGTCTCAAAAGAAAGAATGTCACAGCTATGTCACTGCTCCATATGTATTTAGTTAGTTGGGCCATGTTAGGATTAAAACCTTATGCTGTCAGAAGTCCTGCCTGAGACCAAAGCCTCATAGTTATTTTCACATACAAACACACAGGCACACACATGCACACAGAGAGGTGGAGACAGCTGTGGCTTGGGTAACCCTTACCCATTCCTCTCTGCATTCAGTTTTCATCTCAAACATAGAGTTTCAACAGTAAACACTCAAATTCATTTCCATGTTCACAGCTGAGACTCAGGTCTCTGGTTTTGTCCAAACTCACCTCTGACATAACTCTGCTTGCCAGGAAGAATTAGATCTTCAGTTTGTTTTCTCTTAATGTTTTTCAGAATGGAGATTAACTGTTATAGAAGTTTTAGATTATATTTTTTGTAAATACCACCCCCAGATTAAAACTGCAATACATTATGTTGTGACACTTGCTACTTAGGAACACTCATGCGCATTCATTCACTGAACAGTTGTTCCCAATTTTTCACAAAATACGGGCATGCACTAGAGGGCACTTACCCAGTAGAATATAAAATGTAAAAGAAATTAATCTAAGCTCAGAACTAAAAAAATCACAATTTGTGTGTCAGTGCTGCAGATAATTTGCTGCCTCCTTGGTTTTCATCAAGGAAAGCAAACATATGGGGCACATTACAAAATTGTATGGGAACATATGGTACTGAACTGAAATGGTAAGATAAGTGACACAGGGAAATCCATGATCCATTGGGTAGGAATATTTTGGGCCTCCTGGTGCTCAGCGGTCAACTTTTTTTTTCTAGGATGGCAAAATGTTTTGAGTTAAATAAATGACCGGATATTTTGGCAGCAGTTCTTTAGTGGCTCGATCAAGCCCCTGAGATGTACGTCATCCTGACTGTATAGATTGTCTCTGTACCACCAGGAAGGCAAAGAGAAATATAAATCAAAAGATTGTGTTCTGAAAGTTTTATAGCTAAGATTTATTTGCTTCAATATAGAGTTATTTGAGGGATCAGGGAAATCTATTGCTCAGTAGGGAGATCCCGCGTGTAAGAAAACTTTCTGGATAAATTTGATTGTATTTATAAGCGTAATGTACCGATACAATGGAATTATGTTATCGTCCATCTGCCACTGTTTCTGTTTACATACACCTTAACTGAAAGAAGAGGACAAGTCCTTATTCAACCTGTGAGGTTTATACTTCAAAGAGACTAAGAGTTATGCAAGCTTTCTTTTCTTCCCACCAGGTGGGTAACCCAGTGTTTTCATCTAAGAAGTAAAGGCCTTAACCATAAAGAATTTGGTAGAATTCTCCTAATTTAGAAATGTCATCTTTTCCAGGTGGATGTTAAAGGTATACTTTGATATCAATCATTTTCAGCCCTTGGAGGGCAACTTTATAAAATATTATGTACTGTGTATCAGAATAATTCCAATAAAGTAGCTGCATCAAAACAAAACTCCTGGATATACCAGAGAGCAGAAATAAGTTTCTGACACAAGTCCTTAGATCTGCTGCTTCAGCTCATCCCTTCATGTTTATAGAGACACTCATTTCAGTGCACACTGAGATTCTGTTCTTGCACAGAAAATCTGCTTACTTGTACTTATAGGCATTTTTTTAGCTACCACCTGATAACAAAGAAGAAACACATATTTTGAAGCCTTCTTCAGTATCCCAGACTTTAAAATTGTGTTGCTACCTTCTCAAGCTTCCTAGGGATAAGTTAAATCATTTGGTTAGGTAGGGACAAAACACAAACTGTACTCCAGGATTGGGAAAGTTATGAGATATATCCTCAACCTAATTAAAACTTAGGGACAGAAGAGATTCAGGCCTAGAGAAATTGGTAGACAAATTCAAAACTTCGAAACATTTTGTAAATACAGACCTTTGCGGTACTCTGCAACACCCATTTAAAAAAAAAACAAAACCCAAGCAACCAAACAAAACACCTCTGTTTTCCCATATAAAACCTCAAAATGCAGCTGCTCTACTGTTTTGTTTGCTCTGCTTTCTCTCTCTTAAGGACAGTAAAAAATTTCCTCTCAGCATATGTCTCCTGACATTGAACGACTGGAGGGAAGCAGATGAGAACTGATGGATGCTGGGGTGAGTGGGCAAGACGGAGGAGGTTAAGGGGTGTAAGGGTAAAGGAGCTCAAGTTAAAAAGTGGACTGTTATCATAGATATACCTCCTGAAAAGGCTTATGTCCAGCATCTTCCCTAACTTTTGGCAGGGGCTGTCCATCATGGGGAAAGAGATGGGAACAAAGCATGGTTAGCAGTGGAATGGGATCAGAGGCATGGAGGCTACTGAAGGAGTGAGAGTCTGGGGGAAAACTCACAGTGAAATACTGTACAAACATATATTACATATGACTGACACATCTGGGGGGGGGGGTTTAGCATGTAACTGATATCTGAAAACACAGTATCATTAAAAAGATGTCATTGAAGTTACGAAGTCTGGCATTCACAAATTAGGGAACTCCAAAGCACAAGCTGAAAACATATTTTAACTTAGACTCATCCTGGTTAAGACATGCAACAACACAGACTTTTCGTAGCGTTGGTGGAGACACAAAGGCACCTCTAGGAATCAAGACGCTTTGCCTTTGACACTTTGAGAAGTGTCTCTCACGCTTCACTATATCGACAGACTAAGCACTGAACTAAACCCCCAACAAAAGGTGCATAAAGTTAGGTATGGTGAATACCAACCCTTTGGGTGTGTAGTCTGGCACAGTATTTAACAGTGTGCTTAAATATGAATCATTTTAAAGTATGCTGTTATTCTACTAATATTAGCAATACCGTAGTGTTACAGTGATAATGCATTCTTTAAAACAGATTATTTTATCCAGAGATCTTGTGTCACCAGCACAAAGAGAAAGATATAACGATATATGAACCTGAAGCAGGATAGAGACTTGTGTGTCTTGGGTCTGTATGCACACAGCCTGCCAAGTGGCTTGGCATGATTAAGAAAAAAGCATTGCTGGAACCTTATCCAAGAGCAGATCCAGTTCAGCAGCAGATACTAGCTTAGCTTAAAGCCACTGGATTAGAACTTGGATGGAAATTTAAACATGTACCTTGGTCTGAATTAAGATGTGATTTAGTAGCTTAGTGGAAACAGACCCTGGCTGCTTTAAAGTTCTTTTTGCCTCTCCCTTTCTTAAAAGTATCTGAGTCTCTTATGTCTCAGATATGCTATTATTACAATAACTGTACTGCTAGCTGAAATGGCAACCTTTTGCCTAAATGATTGCTTTTATGACTGTTTAGTTTTATACAGTAGATTATCATGACACAAAGACTATATGGCATTTGAGTGACCTACAATGATTTTCATGTGAAGGGCATTGTCTGTGTACTGCACCAAAAGTTTCAATATTTCTCTTAAATTGTTAAGCATATAAAGGTCTCCTACCAGTAGTAGCTTTTATGTAAAAATTAACCCCCCTTCTGTGATTTTTTTCCTAAGAATCAACTCCAAGAAAAAGTGGAGAAAAAAGACATCTTTGTTAGCTGCCTACAAAATTGGTGTTTTGAAACTGAATCCTTTCATGTATTAGAAAGTTTTAATAAAAAAATACTCAGAGACGACAAAGAAGTCGGCTTTCCCATATTCAGCATCTGAGTTAGCTGGAAGGAAAACAAAGCATCACAAAAGATAGCTGAAGCAATGGGGAAAATATTGCTTGTTGGTGAATAGAAGCATTACATGCCAGGGTGGGGGGCTGATTTTTGTTTCCCCCATCTCCTCAGAACAGAAATAAACTACACGTCCAACAAGTTTGGAGAAGTCAGACATCTCCCAACATTAGGTTGGTTCTTTCTGTTCATGTTACAAGAAAACATTGTGAGTCAACATAACTGAGCCAGCCTGGCATTAATCAAGTAAAATTAAATTTGGGCCTGGTGTGAATCTGCTCACTAGGACTGGTCCATTACACACCTTGGTCACGTCCAGAATATTGTCACGTCACTTTAAGCCCCTGGGGCAAGGACTGTCCTCTTTCATTTTGCAGCTATAAAGACAAGACACACAAAGTCCTGAACTTTAATTCTTGATGGTTTGAACGTGTATTTAAGCCTCTCTCTGTGGCTTGCAGAGCGCTGTATAAGTATGAATGAAGAGCCATGGTATCATTCCCTTTTTTGCGTGGTTCATGAAGACCAATTGGGAAAAAGGCAGCTTAAGGTTAATTATACCAAATAAGGAGAATGAAAACATAAGCCCTGTTCTCTAGCCAGGCTAAAGAAAGATTGAAGAGTGTATCACTGTTTGTGTTCACAGCTCCTATAGCCATTTTGGTAGACAGGGCATGTCAGGCATCGGCTACACGCAGCATACCTTGAGAGGGGAATGTTGTGCTGCCTAGATAAAAACTATTTGGAGGGATTCGTCTTACCCAACTTCTGCTACCGAAAAGTAACAATCATCATCTGAGCTAGTCATCTAGACTTCTTAACAATCAACAGGGAGATGTGGGTGCCTACAGAAAATGATTCACTGTAGACACAGGCCAGGACAAGTCATTCTCTGGAGATGGCCATCCCTCTCCAGTGACTATCAGTTAACTAGTTCAACTTGCTGCCCAACTATTAAATAGCTAAAATTAGGTGAGATTAATCCCATGCAGTGAAACTGTCTGTACTAGGTTAAATTTCCTTAGGATAGGTCTCAGCAATAAAATGTCTCTGGTTTGCCATATTTGGCAACTCTAGCACAGAGAGACCAAAGCCAATCAAAAACTAGCTCAGAGACGTACTGATAGCAATGAAGATATACTGGGATAAATGTTAGCATTGACTGTACATGACATGTAGTATCCTTGGTGCCCAGAGGGTTTATGCTCTAGTTCATGCTTCAATCACATCTTTGTTTTGCTGTGTAAACAAACAGTAACTCTAGGTATACAAAGCAATTACAATTTAGGATTTCTGTACTGAGCCAATCAAAACCTGTGGAGCATCAAAAGAGAATTAAGTCAGTAAAGTTTCAACTGAGTTCAACGTTTTGCCCTGAGTTTACTTGTGCTCCCACGCAAGGCAGGGAGCAGCTTATCTTGGGATAATTACTGTTTCCTAACTGTAGATGCCTACCCACCTCTGCTTCAGTCACATCTCAAGTAGCAACTACTGAACTGCAATGAATTTTGGCCTAGAAAACTAAAATCCATGCTGGTTTGTTCTGACAAATTGCACCATGCCCTGTCTTTCCAGGTAGCTTGGAGCATGGGCTGGCAGAATCAACAGTGGATAGCAAAGGAAGTGCCAAAGGAAGACAGTTCCTGCTTTTGGATCAGAATTCTTAATGAAGGGGTGGGGGAGGGCGGGAGAAGACATACAGTGGAGCCATAGTAATTCACACAGTTTGGGAAGGTTAGGTTACACTGAGAGCTGGTTTCATTCAGCCACCAGAAATCCATCGGATGCGTTTTAGGGTGGATTTCCTGCTTCTAACATTCAACATGTGCATGACCCTGACCTAAACTTTTGTGCCACAGTAGCAAGTACTGCTGCTGTTCAGGCAGGTCTGGTCCTTTGGTGATTTCTCTATTTTATAAATCAAAACAAACCAAACCCACAGCAGTTTGCTTCAAGCTAAAAAACTCAACACCTTATTCAAGGAATTTCTGAAAACTAAATGCCATTTAACTGACCAGGTAGAAAATAACCCTTTCTGCAGAAGACAAGGGTGGCTTTGTGCAAGATAGATATATAATTTTTGCAAATCTGGAGAATTTCATACACTGAAGCAGCTTAAGGTGATAAAAGCCCCTAGCTGTTTGCTCTGCCACCGTACCAGAGTTTATCACTCTACTGTCAGGTAGGGAGTTAGGAAAAATATGAAGTGGCGTCAACCACTTCAGCCAAAAAAAGAAGCATCATTTAATAGTTTCTGGCATAGGCATGAGATGGACAGCTGGAGGCAGAAACACTATAATAAACCTCCACAGAAAGGTTACCCAAGCTGATCTGTTTGTTTTCCAAGTGCAGGGATTTCAAATATATTTTTATAAGTGTATTAAGCAGAGCGATGGAAACAGACTCCTTTTGAGGTGCCTAACATTATGTTTTGTGCTGATACATTTGAGCTTTAAGTTTATCCTTATTAGCTTCAACTTATTTCACTAGTTTATCAAAAAAACCCCACACAACTGAGTAAAGCAGAGGACGCACAGAAATCCTTCAGCACATTCATGAACTATGAATGCTGTACTCAGAAATATTTGACCATTAAATCAATCTAATCATTTACAGTGTGGGATGACCTCAGTATCTCACCAAGCCATACCAGTAATGTTGCAAGACTCTCTGTGGCAACATACTACCAAATAAGAAGCCAGATTTAGTCTATTTTACGATGAAGATGTGGTAGCGAAGAACTGCATTTTATGGTATTTATCAAAGGGCAAAAAATTGCCAAACCAGATACAAATCTTTCAGCGACTCTTCAGATACAAGTTGGAGCTACTTATTTCACATAGGTCTTTGGCTCTGAAGTCAAACAGTGATTAAAGAGAAAAACTAAAGAACTAAAAAAAAATCCAAACTTTTTAGAATGGATGCCAAGTCCGCAGAGCTGACTAGGGCCAAGACTCTTAAAAGAACTTTTTTTTTTAAGATGCTTAATGGCTATTTAATAAAGCTTTCTTGGCAGTCATGTCACTTCACTACAGTTCCTAAAGATTTTCAAGAAAAGATTCCATTTAGTTTATCTTTTCTTATTCCTTTTTTTAAGCCACTTGTGTGTGGATCATGTGGCAACCTGTCTGAGTGAGAAAAGTAACACTAGATGTCCGTGGACAAGCTCAAACATTCTTTAATTGCAGACCAGCTGTTATTCACATTTCCAGGCTACTCAAACCCATTTGCAACTCAAGTCTTCTTGTTTCAGCTTATTGTTCAGCTGGAAAATCAACTGAAGGGTAAGCAGCGAAAGGCAAAAAGCTGGTAGGACACATCAGATCTGACTGCAAACAGTATACTAACCCCTGGAAATGAAAAAAAAATATCAAGACACGTTGCAGTGAGCGCAACACTATGATGATGAATGGAGATATATAAATGTGCAGGCTGACATCAGCTGAGAATCTGGCCCTCTATCTGCAGTCTTTGTACAAACAAAATGTTACGCGTAGACTGCCAAGGTGCCATATAATCTTCTGCTAGCTGTGGACCCACTGTGCCTGGGCAAACCGTCAGCTTCCATTTGCTTCACAGTTTTTCACAAGAGCAATTCAGAAAAAAAGCCTCTGCACTTGCTGCAGGGAAGCGTGGGACAACAACTTGCCCAGATCTACATATGCCAGGGAAACTGGACCACCAAGTCACAAGGAAAACTCTGTACCAACCTTCCTACCCAGGGAGAAATGACTTTAGGAGTTGTGCTTGGAGAATTAAAATCTTGCAGATGCTCCTCTTTAGGTGATGTAATTCTGCCCTGCCCCACATTCAGGGCTATGTTGTTAAAGCAATAACTTATCCTTAATTGTCTTGGGTGAACTTGTCAACACCAGCCTTTTTTTTGCTTCTTGTGTGCTTAGCAGATGCTCTCCTCCTTCTGTAACAGCATGAAAAATTATCCACAGGAACATGCATAGACATATACTCAGAAGCTATCTCTATAGTTCCTTATATTTTCCACACATCTCAGACTTTCAAACCTTTATTCTTGCAGCCAGCTATGCTGAATTCCTAGAAACAATTTCATATATACTGAAAAGAGTTCTTTAATGCCAAGATATTCTTTTCCTCAGCCAATTATTTTTGTCACAAATGGCAGCATGAGTAGCTTCTGGTATAATCACACTCCTTTTAATTACTGAATCACCCATACCCTTCCAACTACATTCCGAATTGTCATCCTCCTTGTCAGAGACAAGAACAATTTCTTGAACACAAGAGCACTGATATTTACTGTTGCCAATTTTTTTTTTTTTTTTACAGCAATATATTTCCTCTCTCTATGAAAAAACCTGTTTGAAAAAGGCTTAAGCAAGGGACAAGAATACAATATATTTTGGATCAACTTCTACCTAAAGAAAAAACTGGTCTAAGTTGGTATAGCAGATTTGATTTCAGCAGTAGAAGGATGGTTTTAATGAGATTTCCCCAAATAACTCTAACCAAGGCCTTAAAGAGGTCTTAATTTTTATGAACCTAAATTAATTGGCCAGTGTTGTGGCCAGGCTACAAAATTAAAATTAAAGACAAAAATTCCTCTAAGCACTCCCATAAGCCTTATAGTCACAGGCAATAAGGTCTCACAAATGGCACCTGATACTTAAAATGTTTCAAGCATTCACTACAGACAGTTGCTAATTGCCAGTCAAACGTATTCTAATTACACACCAGCACATGGGCTAAACAAACCAAAGGGGATGGGAAATGTAACAAATGAAAACCAATTAGTGACCAGAATTAATTTTTCACTTTTTAGTATTGCCAATCTATTGGACCCTGAGGAGGAAACTTTCTAGAATCAGAGGTTTTACATATCTAAAATGTCTTACTAGACATAGATTTCTTTTGAAGTCTAATACCTAATACCTATACCTATAGAAAATAATGAAGTGGGAATTTATTCGGTTGGTTGGTTGGTTTGGTCTTTATAATTACTGCCATATTTTGTTAGCAAATTAGAATTTTCTTTGGCTAGCTTTAGTATGGTTTCCACTCCCAGAGTATTGCTGAAATGGACACACATAACCCTTTCATTTTTGTGATCACCCCTGTCCCAACACCAGCTGGAGGAGCCAAGACAATGAGTTAGGCACAAATGTTAGCAAGATCATTTTTTTTCCTTCTGGGATATGCTTGTGACATTGATTCATTAGTCAGAGGCTCATTACTTTGAATACAGCTACAGTGATTTACAGGACAGTACATTTGCATTTCTTTCACGTTGCCATAAAGCACAGACATTGGTATTGAACTATCTAACTCCACAGCCAGAGACACAGAAATAGAGATGTAAAAATGACATTTGCCTGTCCACAGTCATACCAAATATGTCAGTCATAGCTTACTTAATCATAAGGGCCTGGATATATGTGTGGGTATGTATTTCTCTCATCCCTGTTCTTGGTATTTTGTTTCCATTTTTACTTTTCATCTTCTATTAAAACACAACATAGGAAATTAGATTAAAAGAGGGGAAATTATATTAAACAAAAGGAAATTAAATTAAGCAAAATTGTTACAAGGCTGTGAAAGGTTTGACTGAAAGCAGCCTTTGGAAATGAACGTCGTCAGACATCCTCTGGCACAATGATAGCTCTCAAGTGGCCTTCACAATGTTCAAAAAAGGCTATTCTTTCTCTGGTAACCAGAGGCACTCATATTCTTATCTATACTTTTGTCCCAGCTCTGTGCTTCAAACTCAATGCAAGCAAAATACTGGATGTCACCATGACTTTACAGAGTTGGTTATTCTGACCATGGCCTCACAGGCAGGTGACTGTTCCACTGACGATAATATACTTCTTGTCATCATGAGTCAACTCAAGAAAGAAAACAACAACGAGTTTTAAAAGCAGGTAGGCTGCGGGGCAAAAGCCTGCTTTGCACTCATCTAATTTTTCA
The DNA here is from genome assembly GCF_000690775.1 of Eurypyga helias. NCBI lineage: Eukaryota > Metazoa > Chordata > Aves > Eurypygiformes > Eurypygidae > Eurypyga > Eurypyga helias. Next base: position 22,559 of record NW_010228893.1, read on the forward strand.
TAATCTCTCCCTAAGAACCCACTATTGGTTCTTCACTCCATTAGGTATTCCCAGGAGAAGGAGGGACTTGAACCCTTCTGACACTAGAAACCCTCTCCATGCTTGAAAGTGGGTAGAGAAGGGCACAGATGTAGGAATCCAAATGAATGATGGCAGCACAATGTCTCCACAGATGTTGCCAGCTGCTGGGCTTAGAGGAAAGACACAAGGAAGACAATGCCGGGCAGATGGTCATTAGAGGTCACTCTCCTCCCTTCACTTCTCCCTAAGCTTCCATGGCATATTTTCCCAACCACTAATGAAATCTTATTTAAAATTCTTTGCAGATGGAAAAGACTAGTTATTTATTTACTGTTTGTAATCAGACCTTTTAAAAGGAATTTTTTAAAAAAGGGGAAAAAAAAGAAAAAAAAGACAAGCTCAGCAGGGTTGGGAAAGCCAACAAGAATTTCAAAAGATACCATCTGTCAGAAATCTTAGACCCGAAAAGCATTTATGTCATGAAATCTGCTTCCTCCATTAAAAAATTGGTAGAAATTCATAGAATGTCACACACAGAATTAGCTCATTCTCACAATTGGGTTGGAATTTTTTTTTCTTTTCCTGAGACACATGCAGTTTAATTTAAACACTCGTGTACAAGAATAGCCTTGTAGCTTCTGTGGTCTGCAAACATGGTCACAAAAGAATTGAGGCCGTTTGGAGACATACAAAGTGCTGCTTTACCCTAACCTGTAGAAAAGAGTGCCCTGATGATCCCAGAGACATTGCATTTACGTCTCAATTCATTAAAAGGGGTGGGTGAAAGGAAGGAGGGAGGAAAGGAGGGAGGGAGAGTAAAGAACCTAAAAAAAGGAAGGAAAGGGAGAACTTAGGATTCAAAAAGGGGAAAAAAAATCAAGGTGTTATTGAAAATGGACAGCTGTTCTTTTCTCATCCTTTCAGTCCTGCAGAGTGCTGACTTGTGCAGCTCAGTACAATGAAATTTGTAAAGCTATGACTTTTTTAAAAAAAAAAAAATATGATTGGCATATTTTACTCTCCATAACGCTAAGTTAAAGAGTATAACATTTCAGTGGAGTTTGTTAATATTTCAGTGGAAAACACTACTATTCTTTAATAAACTAGCTTGAAAACACATATCTTAGGGCTTTCATAAATCAGATGCTCCAAAGCCTCATGTTGCAGATGAGTTTTAAACCATAAAAAAAAATGCAGTGTATTTTGTGGTCTGACATCTACCTGCTTCATTTACCTACAAAATGGGATATGGGGGTAGGTGTTGTTCCATTTTAGTAGTTGAGAGAATTACGATGATCAGATAGCCTAATACATAAAAAATCATGTAATAGTATTGCAGTTTCTCATAACATGGTAAATATGGCATCAATCAGAAGAACTTTCCAAACCTTACCTTTGTGATTTCAATTAAAGGAAGGAAAAAACACAAAACAAAATAGAAAAATAAATCTGTTGAATAATACAATTTTTCTCCAAATGATTTTTCCACATTTGCTGCCAAAATAAACACATGGTACATGTTAGTCTGTCAGGTCCACATTAATTCGTCAGCTGTAGGAACTGCAGTGATTCATTTGCCAAAACCTGTTGCACTAAATCCCCCTGTTTTTAAATTGTAACTCCAAACATCCTTTTAGGCTTGCAAAGGGTTTTAAGCACAACTTACATATATAGCATTTCTAAAATTATTCACCACACATCTTCAACGTCTTGGCAAGGAGCAGTATAACCAGCCTGTCATGAGTTGGTCTGCAATTCCTTTTGTACCTAATTGCACAAGGTTTCAAATAATGTCACTGTCATCTGGGCCACAGAAGGCAATGAAGTGCTAAACTTATACTTCTGATAGGGAGCTGTGCAGGCAGCCCAGGGACCAGCTGTGCCTTGGCATTGCTGTGTTCTAAGATCTCACAGCTTTCTATGGAAAAAGGGACCTCGTCATAGGCTCCTAACATGCAAGCAGACTTTTTGACATTTTTTTACATTCCTCAACTTTTTTAAAGGTCTTTGATGGTGTCGTCCAACTCATATTTTCTGCACTAGGTAACATTATGATGGGAACCCTCAGTGTGTAACTCTAAAACACTACACAGGAAATTAAAGAGGAACTCACAGGCTCTCCACAGATGCAAAAATTTTAGTCTTTGCACATATATATTGCAAGAACAGCTTGTGACAAATAACTGGGAAAAATAGTTCTTTCATTGTCATTAAACCAGAAGAGTCGTCAGTGTCTTCCCACAAATGTAGTAAATCTTTAGGACATATGCTAAACAAAAAATATGTGAGCATTAGTAAACTGGGCAATCAAGCACCCTCCCTCTGCTCTGCAACAGATGAAGACTACACAGAGCATTGATCTTCGGTCATAACTGGGTAGCTTGATGGGCAAGGATGCCGAAGATGAAGTAAAAAAAGAAAAGAGCAGAAAAAGCAGGCACAGGACTCTGAACACCTGGAGATGAGCAGAGTTAGGGCATGAGAGAAGGAAGCCATGGAAAAAAAAGCAGCAGAGTGAGGTGGGAAGGTTTGGTGGGGGTGGAAGGTATAACGGCACTTCTTCCCTGGCTCCTGCATCCCGTTCCCCCACCGTTTCCCAGTTAGAAACCGCTACCTGCACACTGCCACCAGTACTGCACTCTGTCCCCTCCCCTCCCAGCCCCCCACGAACACTGACACCAGGACCCACCACTGCTTTTCCTCAACAGCCATTGCTGGGGGGATCTGGGGGGAGGGGAAAGGGTAAGAACCCCTGAAAACAAAGATTGCTGGCCAGTCTGGAGGGTTTTTGGTAGGAGAAAGGAAGTGGACACATGGGATCTAATATAACTGAGACAGCACAAGTCATTAAAATTTCCGTCATTAAATTAGAACTTAGAATTTAAAATTCTCAAATGCACCAAGATTTTTCCCAAACTTGTCTGTCTCTCTTTCTCCTAAAGGAAAAGAGCGATCGATTAATGCATTGCAGACGTATGTGGCTTGATCAATAGGCTAACTGTAACTTCCCTCAGGGTGCTTTGAACAATCGGGAATGCTTCAAATTCCAGGGTGCAATCAAGGCAACAGGAAAGGAAGTGGATGAGGGACCCCATTGACCCCATTGTTTCAGGTCAATGCAGCAACTGGGATGGGTATGAAGAAAACAAGGAACCTGCAGTGCCCCTAAGGAAGATTACTCTCATTCAGGATATTCAACCAACAGCTTCAACATTTCCTAGTCTTAACCTTTCCCCCCTCTCTCCTGCACTCTGAAAATCCATTTTCCGTTAGAACTATTCTAATAAATATGCATATAGAGAGCACTGAGACACATTTTATTACTTTATTAAAGCTATTTTGAATATCTTTCAAATATTCTTTTACCTTTGAGTAAGGCAATGAAATTATTAAGCATTTTTAAACCATTTCTGCATGTAATTAATTTACTCAGATTCCTTCCAAATCACAGATTATATTAACTCACTATATTTTCCCCTGAAAGTCTTTGGTCTCACACTATTAAAAATATCAGTAAAGGAGACTTCATGGTTTAGCAGACTGATAGTAATATTGCACGGTCTATTACATGTAGAAATTTTTCCATAGTATTTTGAGATAGAGGTGACCTAAATTATTCACATATCTTCAAACTCAGGAAAGAAGCCTGCAATACACTACATTTTCCCTCGATTTGTTTGCCATTATGACTGTGAAATGAGAGCAAGAGAAAGGCACTGAACATCCCCTGTGCCCAATTAACTAAACAATAAGAAATAAACAGTCCTCGTCTCCTTGCATCTCCTAGTTTCACTAGAGATCAATGAGATGTGTGCAGCAACAGACATGTTCCGCATAATGTGCTTCAGATGCTGCCTCTGGCAAGAGCGTGAACAGGCCTTCACGTGAAGTGAAGGAACACTTCATCCACTTACATGCAGCCAGGTGCCATATATTCATGTATATATTTGTGATATAAATTTTTTTTTCTTGAAAAATGACCACAAATTTCTGCACCTGAGTGGGCACTCTGCAAGCCACTTTGATCCCTGAGAACTTTACTGTGTCTCGGGGAAGCTGCCCTCCCTTCACCAAAACAATTATTTCTCATAGGCAGCATTTGCCCCTGAAGCCTCAGAGAGATCCCTCTAATGACACATAATAATTTGCAGCAAATGAATGAGAAAAAGAAAAAACCTAATTGCTCACTGGCTCCTCAGCAGGGCAGACCACGCAGGAGGAAAGGGATTTCTCTCTACTTTTTTGTTTCTAACTGTCTCTCTTTGGGAAAAAAAAACCTGCCGGATCCCTGCATTTCAATCCAACTCTTCTATGTACCTTCCACCTGCAGCAGGAGTTTGAGACACTGTACCTGCTGAATAAGGAGTTTTTCCCACACATTTGTTTTCATTCATATTGGGTGGTCTTTTCAGATTGAATGATTTTCAGATGAACCACAACCAAAATTAAAATAGCCTTCAAGAGGATATTTTATCCTCTATTTCCTAAAATATTTTTTATCCTGTTTTCAGTTCCTGTATTTATTTATAAAATCCTTTTCAGTAAGTGACAGACAGAATGGACTATGAAAACACACATAAAAATACAGATACAGATAGAAAGTGGTGCAATGTTAGGAAATTTGAAAAGCCACAGAAAAATGCAGATTGGAAAGATATACTGAGAACGGAGCGGGACAAAGGCGTTACGTGGAATTCCGGGTAATAAAATGGAAAGACTCTTCAGTGCATCTCCAATTTTGGATTGCATACAGTCACAGAGGGTAAGATCCTGGCCACATCTCAGTCGGTGGCATGACTCCCATTAACGTCAATGGGGTCATGATTTCATCTGCAATGCACGAAAGAGCCTGCCAGCTCTTCTGTGCTCCTGGGGAGAAGAGAGGGGCTGCACCACATTTTACCTACTGCCTCTAAGTGACGCTCGGCGCTGACACATGAGATCCGTCCAACCTTTGCAACTTTTCTCAGGACACTGCATTTGGTTTTGATTCATGTGGAAATCTGTGCTGTTATACAGAGTTTCCAAAGCCTGTATGTGTCGCCGGCTAACCACAGAAGCAGCGGCTTCCAGCACTCCCTGTGACATTTAGGAGGAAAGCCAGGCCAGCTCTGCATGTTTTTCAAAATCCCAGTCTTCACATAAAAGTTGTTTTTGGGGAAGAAGAGGAACACTTGAGTGCCGCAAGCACAACCAGTTTCTCAAGAAGTTGTTCTGCTCCCTGCACTCAGCCAAGACCAAAAACGGTTATATTACTATCTCCACCACAGGCACACAAAAACTTCACTGGTTAAGAGAAAATAGCAAACCATGCCTGTGCTTCAGACATTAAGCCAAACCTTTTGTCCTGTCTCTAAATAGAACATAATTTTATTTCACAGCCCCTTTTTTACACTTTTATGTTTTCCTCCTGGAACTTAACGTTTCTCAGTGAATTGAGCAGTTGGCTCCTGCCTAAGGCCAATTGTGCTTTGCGACTCATCGTTCCTCTTCAGTGTTGACAAAATTCATCCTACTTCATCTTTGGGTAGGTAAAATTTGGCTCAGGGACCAGAGACTTTTCCTGAGATTGTAAAGGACCAGTGATGTTCAGGGTGGTCCCAGGGAAAAGAGACCATCTGGGCTTGGGGACAAAGCTTATGGATGAGATCTTGCCCAGGGCAGCCCTGGGGCTCCCCAATGATGTTTGCAGCACGCTGGGGAGTACAGATGCTGATCTGGGTCCAGGAGCAACACACATAGAAGGGAATTAGGGCAATATTCCACTGAGTAACACAGGGATGAAGAATGTGGTGGTGTTGTGCACAGGTGAGACTTTGATTCAAATGCCATGGTTAATCTCCTTCCCTCGAAGGGTAGAGTTGCAGAAGCAAATTTTAACAACCCCTGGCAGATAAATCATTCACAGACCTGAAGGTCTCCCTCCTCTTTAAACCATTATTTCTACTAGTTGTGTAAGAGGAGTAGAGATCTCCCAGCTGGGATCCCACTGGAGTCCTCTACCACCCCAAGGTCTGGCATCAGGATGGAGCCATGGCTCAACATACATTCCAAGTGGGATCAGTTGTCCCTTTCCTTCCTGTCCTAATCACAGCTGTTAGCCATCCCCAGCCAGTAAACAGCTTGTGAGGGAAGAAGCACAAGGAGGACAACTCATCAGCAATGTGAGGGTTAAAGGCTCAGGTGTGGGTCCAAGGGGCACACAGGGGACAATCAAGCACCACACCCTGAACTGCATCCATAGTTCCCAGAAGAGAACTGTGGACAAGGGAAAGGACACATGACTACTGGGATCCCTGCCAGCAGCGGGGACGACTGACAGGTGCTGGCCAGGAAAAGGTGCTAGACGGAGCTGGAAGACAAGGCCCAGGCTGGTGCCTATTGAGTCTACATACACCCTAGTAAGGCCTCACCCTGCCCACAGACAGGACATGGGCCCAGAGAGCCCTTGAACATGTCTGGACCCTCCACTCCATGAAGGTTTTCCAGCTGAGGGGTAATAGGGGCTGGCACACCTGGGCTTTTTACTGCCTGGGGGTGATAAGAAGTCTCCAATGAGGACCAAGCATGGTGCAAGAGATTCCTGGGAGCAAGACTAAAGATGCAGGTTTGAGCTGCAGCTTTTGTGAGGTATGTGGGATGTATGGCATCCACGGCCACTGCTGCTGCTAGGGAAAGAGGGTAGCAACATTTTAGTAGCAGCCAGCATGGTAGAACCTGAAGCCAACTGCTAAGGGAGAGGTAGCAAGTCTGTCTGTGCCAGACATAAATGATTATGGACATTTTAGCTTCTTTGGCCCAGGAAACCCTGCTTCCCCCTGTGCCCTGAGGAGAGTTACTATTTCGCTTCACTCTAGAGTCCAAGTCTATCTGACTTACTTCACTTTTTTCATCTAGAAACACAGAGGTAGCCCAAGATGCCTCAGGACCCTCCCACACAAGGAAAACGTCATGGTTGTTTTGAGAAAAAACTGGTTGAGAAAATTTCTTTAAAAAAAAAAAAAAAGATGTAACACACCAAGATCCTTGCTTCGATCAAATAATTAACAGGTGTGCTCAGCAGTTAGCTATTATAAACTACAAAGAGATTAGATTTACTCTGTCTAGGTTTAATACCTGTGACCTTTCAAACTCAGCTGATTACCATAGCCCACTTGGCCCGTACCTGATTTAGAAGCCTCTCAAGGAAAGAATCAAGGTACAAAAGCACAATATTGTATGGTGTGCTGAAGGATTTACCACTATCCTCAGTGTGCCCTTCTCAAAGGCAAGTCTCCCTTTTTAAAATATGTGGAGGCTTACTGGTTGAATTATAGGGACAGGTACCGGTTTGAGTTAACATGTATTTGGCCACAGTACAATTCCATTCGTTTTCATAAAATAAATGTGGCTGGAGAAAAGTACTGATATGAGGTGATGTGTTATATATTGGTTTAATAAGTGTAGATGTTAAGAACATTTTCACAGGTGTATGTTGTTAGATACCTGCCCTGGGAAGATGAAAATGAGTCAGATCAGCTATACCTGACTGAACTAAATTATCTACAGCCAGAACAGTTATGTTTGGAATTATTATTGTTATAAATTCAGTACATTATCGTGAGGAGAAAACATGTCTTACAGTTCAACTAGATCTAATCTGTAAATCTGATTGAAGCGTTGTTCCCTGTCCTGTAACAAAATCACTGCGTTGCCATGAACTGTAACTTATAAATCTCTTCCAGACAGACTCAAATGGCTTCAGTTCCATTATTGTCTGTTTCTATCATGTTTAGCATTTCTTATTTATATTTAAAATAAGCAGATTGATATTAATCAGCACCATAGGCATGTCCATTAAAAATGTTATCTTTTATATAGCTCTGCTGAACATTCCTTCAGCTTCCTATGTTCCTGAATAAAACAAGGATCTGTCCCTTATAAAGCAGATTAAGAATCCACTAAAATGGTAAATTGCTTTATTTCTAACCCAGTTTAATTATAAGAAGTCTTATGAAACAAAAGAAATCTTTAAAACACAACTTTTTAAATCATGGTGCAAGAACTGGTAAAACATGAAACATTTGCCGTGGTCTGCAGAGTTGGCCATTCACCTAAAACCTGGTCCAAATCTTTCACTTTGGTTACTTCAGGTTCACAGCAGTGGTCCTCTTTCCTACTATTCAGTTTCACAAAAAGCAGAAGATATAAAAACACGAAACACACAGCATCTTTCATAACATTACTTTATGGAGGCAATGGTACATAATCATGATCCTGAAGGAAAGTGATGCAGGACTTTTCCCTTGGTGGAGAACAACATGGCATCAGAGCAGCAGACTACTAATAGAGGCTGCCCAAAGTTCACCAGCTAAAAGATATTATAGTCTGAATGAAACATGTGATTTGGACGTTATTACTTGAATGAAATTGCTTTTATTGAAGGAAGGTTACAAACCTACCTTGAAAATGTTTTTCAAGGAAAACAACATCAAGTCTAGTACACGAGCTCTCAACACAAAATGTCTGTATGTTATACTGAACATTACTGTAGGAGTGTTATTCACATTAAATTATGTCATTTTTTCCAATTTTTAAATGTGTTACTTGCCCACAACTTCTATGAATTAATTATCTGCTTGGTAGTTGTTTATTAAATGTCTTATACTTCTATTTCAGCTTGATTTATAAATACTGAGGTGACGTGTTTCTGTTTCACATTTTTTATCAGCAGCACTTTTAATAACAGAAGGGTTGTGGATAAGCTGGAACAAAATAATATTAAAATTTACATTAATCTGTAATGACCATTTTCAAAACAGTCAAATGGTCTACTGCATATGGTTGTTACAAACTGAAATTGATGTAGGAGAATGATTAACATGAGCATATTTAAACGTAATTTTGGCTTTCATTTGTTGATTTCCAAAATTCAGTATGGTCTTTGTGAAAGATGCCAGTTTCCTAACTGTTTTCAATGACAACACTTTTTCTTAACAAGGAACTGAGCTGAGACCACCAGCTCATTTCATACATTAAACCACAAAGAAATGACCCCATATTTCACTCACAGTCCTACACATTTTTAATATTTTTTTAGAAAGAGCAACCTTAAAGCTATTGAAATTACTCAGAATGAACACAAATAACATCAGAGCTCATTTTGTTCATTACTAAATGTTTGTGGTAGGAAAATTTTGGGAAAAATATAAAGATAAACTTTCCTGTTCGGTGCAGAGAAGCAATGCTGCAAGACCAGCTTTCTTCTAATTGTTCTTTAGCTGCATATTTCTGAGATAAATATTTATTAAAACAAAGTCTGCTTTGCAAAATGTGGAAGTTCATTGTTGAAATCAGCTATGAATTTTGGTCTTGCTTCTTGACAGAGGCAGAATTATGTTCTTTTCTGCAAGACAGGAATTTTACTGCCTTGAACTGTCAAATCTTTTCTTCCAGAGTATTAGATAAATTTCTCATTAATGTTTTGAAAACACAACTTTGGTTATCAGGCAGAGTAATCTCATCAAACAATAACACTTTGCTACTAGAAGGATATAAACGATTGCAGACCAAACTCAGTAAATGTTTATTTTACATGTACAGTTAAAATATATGCTACAAAAGCATATATTCTCAAGGAAATCTTTCATTTCTCTCAAAGAAGGTATTTATTTGAACCTCTATGGTTTTAAAACTAGGCATGCTATAAACTTACAGTGGATTAATACATTCAATAAGCCTGGTCAAAAATGGGACATTAGGGTCTAAAATTTAAATCAGGCAAGAAAGTACCTTGGTCCATGGGGGTGATCCCCAGCACACTCTTCCCCAGCTAGGTCTGCAGAGGTGTGAGAAGCTCAAGCAAGGGATGTGCTGTGGCAGAGCTCAGCAGAGTCTGGACCTGAATGCCACACATGGTTTGGGATTCACAGGCAAAGATGTTGCACATCGAAGCCGGACCTAGAGGAAGATGGTCCTTCTACACTAAGTGTGCTTATCAACATCACGTGATCATGCTTAAACTCTCCCTGCCAGGGACTGATGCAAGCCTTAAAAATGAGTGACAACACTCCTGCAATTGAAATGTACAATGCTGTGACCAGAAAGGTCTCCTATTCTAAGGTTACTGTACTTTCGTGGAAAGTATTTAGCCTAAAGGTCTGATGTCCTAGCCAAGTGCCTTGACCGCTGGAGTACCACCTTAGTACTTAGTGGTAGCAACACCAAGTCTCCCCTCTTCATCTGAGTGAAGTCTCCATCTCCAGCTTCCTGTAATCAAACTCACTGTTAGGACATATCCAAGGGGTGCAATGCAGTTCTGTCTAAGCTGCAGTCCATATTCCAAGAACATCCTTGGTCTTCAACGTGTCACTGCTGGTGAGGGACAACCTGCTGCGTCCATGTACAGAGATAAGTGATCGTAAAACATACACTTAATTTTTAATAACCTAAGCCTCATATCATTACCTGCCATTCTCCTGACACATTTTTTGCTGTCACCATGTCCTCAGCCCCTCATTTGCAGGGCCTTATCTCTGCTTCAACATCCAGGTTCCTACATCTAGCTGCGTTCAATGTGTTGTTCATGTTGGCCATGTGAGCCAGACCCCTCTGTGGAAAATCCTACACCTACAGCCTATAGCCAAGCGTAATATTTCATCAGAAATTACATCACATGTTTTTATAAGACCAGAGGGATTTGTGGGGCAGGCGATGGGGGTTGTTGGCAGGACTGGAAGAAATTGCTGCCGTTTACAGTTATTTGTTCCCTGACCATTCCTTCAGCTTTTACTGGAAGGATCGCAGCCCAGCTTACCCAGTTAGCAAGACAAGCATGCTAACTAGCCTATAGCTGCGCAGAAGACAGCAGTGACTATCTTGGCATGTTGGCACAAAACCCTTAGCTTGGACTATACAAGTAAGGCCATCTTAAAGGCAATTTGCTGGACAATTTAGCTAAGCTGAGGCCTGTCTTTCATAAGACTTTTTATCTGCTCAAAAGATCAGTTAGGTTACAAATGAAGAAGTGTTTATAACTCAAATGCCCGAGGCTGGAGCTGATTTTAAATGAACTTTGAGCTGAAATGAAAACCATTCAGGGTTCTGATTTCAGCCAATAAAATCAGGCTTTGACTTTTAACTTTCCTCTTAGATACTGAGGTGCAAATATGGAATTAGGGTGACTATTATGACTGATTTTAAATAGCTGTCTAGAAAGCCAGCTCCCCAGAAAGAAAGTCCAAGCATACTAAGAAGGGACGAATTGCTCAAGACTTTCAGAATAAAACCTTGGAAACATCAACCAAGCATAAATTCATTCCATGTCCTGGACTCCTGGAATCTAACAGCAGACAAAAATGAGCATAACATTTCCGAGGTGAGCCCTCTGTTAAACACTTCCCAGACTTTTCTCCACTGGAAAACTTCTGTAGTAAGCAGAAGCAAATGGAGAAAAGCAAACAGGATTTGAGCATCCCAGTCCTTTAAGCATCTTTGGATATCCTAACTATAATGAAAACAAATTTTAACAACAAATAGGTTCTAGAAAATAAATACAACGTATATTTGTATGTGTAACATGTAATGAAGTGGACCAATGCTAATTGTATTAATTCCCTTTTCCTGATTAGATTTTATTCTGGTTATAGAAAACACAGATTAGGTGTGCTATGATATATAGTCTTCAACTAAATAAAATACACTGAAGTAAAATATAATAGGTTTTTTTCATGAGTATGATGGGCTTCTAAATAAAAGGGTTAACAAGCAGTTCATTCTTTCAAGAGATAAGTTTTAGGAAAATAAACACCAGGCAGCATTCAATGCAAGTGTCAGATTCCAAAACCAGGACCTTTGAAGAAAATTTTAAACAGAGGCCCTTCCAGTGCAGGCAACAGTTAGAAAACTTTAAACTTTTTTGTATGATCATAGTAATCATCTTCTGTATCATCAGGTTATATAAAATGACTTGCAAAATCCAGGAATGGTAACTTAGATCTTCCAATCTTCCTGCTCTCTGCTTTGTTTGACTATCCATAAAACGTGAATATTTTGAACTTTAAGGCAGTAAGTGAAACCAGACAATTATTTATTAACAACATCCAGCTGGGGAACCCTTTGATGGCAGAAAGCAAACCTTTTTCAATATACACATGGCCAGATTCTTTTCACATTAATTGAGATTGACTGCTCTTCTCTAAAGCTCCCCTACAGCACGGCAGTAAAATACATTTTTCATTTAACAGCTCGACACGCCAACATGTCTCTAAGCACACTTCAACAAATTCACAACACACTGGGCAGTTCTCATCTAGCTCACACAAGTCCAACTTAACCCTAAAACAACAACCTTTTGTTGTTGGGGCATGTGGAGAGAGAAGCTGGAGCAGGAATCCATTCCTCCACGGGTCCATCACTGCAGGCACCCAGAAACCCTGAATGCTGTTTGCTGCTGGATTTTCTGAGGTGTCACACAACTGTCATCCTCCCAAGGGCTGCAGATAGGTTGGGTACGTACTTCCAACTTGTGATAAGGCGGTAGCTTCCATATTCCACTAATAAATGTACCATGGGAATAGTTTCTGAATTGTGAAGGATGATAAAATACATGCAAACAGATCCTGTTTTTTCACATCAGGATGAATTCTACCACCAGCTTGCTGACAGTGGTTTATTTTCTGACCAGAAGGAGAACTGATTTGTCCTTGGTGTGAAGGAAGACAGATTTATTTATTTTTTCATTAGAGTCTATTGCTATGTTGGCACTAGTGAACCAAATGTTCCTTAGACCTTCCTCTGGCACACAGGCCAACCAGCACAGGAGAGCTACCATCCATACTAACTAACCCTCCTACCCCAAAAGCAGAGCTAGTTTCAGTAAACAGAAAACCTCCCTGGTACTGTGCAACTTACTAGTATAAATGTAGCCTATAGGAAATGGACTGAATCCTTTCATGGAATGTGCATTATAAGAAACTTGCTGCCATCCTAGATGTCAAGCAGGACAGAATTTAGCCAAATGGAATATATTCGGTTTCAGCTACAAACATAGTTGCCTTTCTACGAGATAGTTGAAAGACTTGATGGCAACTGCTTCGCAGACCAGCAGACTTGAATCTTCAAGACAATTGCAAACAAGAAACAAACTGTTCCTTCAGCTTGCACACAGCTACTAAATTCAGCACGAGAGAGAAATATCCCTTTGGATTCAGTAAGTGCTCTCTGATTTCATTATTGCTGACTTCTTTGCACTTGGACCTCAAAGGCTTATTTGCCTGGTACTGGGCTTAGGGAAAAGTCTTTGCTTCATCTGTACAGCACAACAGGCATCCCACTGCACAGATGGTTTCCAGTCACCGCATTTTTTATGCACATACATGTGCATACACCAAACCCCACTCTTAGTTCTTCAGCCTTCCCGCCCCACAGACCTTTGTGCCCCTGCCAAGACATTGGACATCCCTAGCAGAACACAGATCCTATTCAACTAAATAAAAAACAACCTCAACACATAGAAATCAGCTACAAATGTTCAGGATAACAAAACAAGCCAAAATGTGCTTTTCTAATTTATTTTCTATATTTAAAAAATGCACGGAACATTTGCAGTCGATTTGTAATATTATGACTTCCTTTACTGTATAGTTTTAATTTGTTTGTCTTATAGTTAACCGCTGTTGCCCGTTGTTGTCTCCTGCTGCTTATTCTTTTACCCAGATTCAGAGCAGACCTTGAAGACTGCCTCAGAGTTTTAAGATAGCGTTTATTATGATAGCTGCCATGGATATGCTCTGCTAGATGTTGATCTGTTTTAAGGAGAGATCAAGATTTGGCAAAATAAATGAGATAATTCCTGCCTTTGTTTAAAGAGATCTAACCCTCAAAGCACATTCCTATTACAAGTACACACATTTACACATTTTTATGCTCGACCTCAGTGTAATTGTATGGAGGAGTGCAGCCTTTTGGTCAGATAATGAATGTAACACATGATAGAGCACCGTAGAACAATGTTTTTTCTGGCATGAGTTTAGGATGACTGCACTCATTAAGAGTGAAGCCATATTATTAAAGGACACACTCCCAGATTAAGTGGAAGAAACCAAAATAAGCAATCTAATTCATAACTATAGAGATACTGAAGTTAATTTAAAGGTTAGGAAATATAATGCATATTCTTAGTATGTAAAAAGAAAATGTAGGGTGTACATAGAATACATATATGTATATAGAATATGATATATTTTTGTATAATATAAAGGCTATAAAGAAGCTCCATGAACCTGATTTGTTCTATGAGTAGTTGGCACAACATGCTACATTTTACTGGTACATTATTAATTTGATCTTGACCCCCTGCACTCAGTTGTATCTCGCACGTGACCAGCTCTGTCCCACAACATATGGAAGGTTTGAAATATCTGGAGTGGGATTTGCTTTTTAAGGCTGTGATACTTTCAGCACCATTGATTACCACCCAATGCAATTGCAACGGACTGCAGAACTTCGGCCCAATGATGCGTGATGAAATCCGTAACACTCATTTGTAAAAGTAACAACGTGAGGAATCAGGAATGAGGACAGCAGACAGAAATGCCCCTGAGAATCTACAGTAAGGCAGCAAATGAATGAAGAGAAGCCAGAAAATGCTCAACGGCTATGCTGACGCTGTCTTGAAGAGCAGAGTTCCAAAAATAAGCTAAACCACGCTTTCTGCATCCAGTTTGCCAGCAAGAGAGCATCTGTCCTCCATCTGCTCACCCTTCATAACATTTCTGACCCTGCTAGGAAGGAGCCTGGACAAGCTAACTGCCAGATCTTAGCTCACAACATCATGGGACATTTGACAGAAGACTTGGGGAGACAAGCATGGCCACCTGCAGATTTGGGTGTGCTACAGCCTCTCGCACAAGGCTTGTCCAGTATTGACGCCTGAAAGCAATGGTGCTCCATCACAGGCTTGGGCTCACACTTTAAGACCATCTAGATAGATTTTTAGGGAGCAGCTGATGTAGACTCCTAAACATCATTCTTAAGAATTGATTCTCAGGCCAGTAAAACTCAATAGGAGCTTTTCCTATAGCAAGTTGCATCCCACATTGGTTATCCCACGTAGGATCTCCTAATAGCCTGAAAAGCAAGTTCTTATCAACAACATGCAGTCATAAAAGGGTCACTGGGGTAAATTATACTGATAATTTAGTAACAGATTGCAAATATCAGTGTTTGCATCGTTCTTGGGTGAGGACTATTTTTATTTTTACTTTTCTGTCTTGATCTCAATGGTCATGGGTTTCCATGCAGAGGAGGCCGCTTTCCAGTACTACATCGTATACATAAACTTCTTATTCATATTTATGTGCAGGTTTTCAAAGCTGTAGATATCCCTATGGTACATACTCCCTACCCAGCAGCTGATACTAAGACTCACAAGCTACTGAAGTACAGAAATATGTGAAAATCCCTGCTGATTTCATCATCTCCTCAGAAGGTACAATAGTCCTCGTCCCACACAAATCCGATTAGTAGCCCTTAATCCTGCAGAGACCTTTAGTACCTTTGCAGACGAAAAGTATTTGCTGCAAGCCATCATCAGTTATGCTCCTGGGGGTAAAAAGCTGCTCAGCCATTTGTCATGGCTGGGAGGAAACAAAAATAAAAATTTACTTTAAAGCTGAACAAACAATCCTTTCTCAAGGATACCTTTCCTCTGCTGTTATTTCTACTGGGAAGTGATTTCTGGCTCTCTCCTAGGATCAGGGAAGGTTTAAAGGGGATTTTAAAAGTAATTTCTTTCTTGAAAAGACTAACCGCAAGGAGTACACCTACAAGTTTATCTCCCTGTGATGACAGTAGAGATGGTTTTCTCCTGCTTTCCAAGATGTTCCATGACAGGCAGAGAGACAGCAATCTTGCCTCAAATCCCAGTCCTGGGCACTAAACAAATGTTGGTCCACTATCACAAAATGGATCCAAGGCAAGCTAATGTTCTGAATCTTGATTTCCAGCACTCAGTGTCCAGAATGCCCTTACAAGAAGAGTCCACAGTCTGACAGTTTTATTGGCATAGTTTATTTTCTTCCATACATTCCACTAAATACATCTACTTTTACAGAGAAGAACCAGACAGGTTTTTATATCAGTTTTTGCCTAATGAATATTCCACTTGTTGAAGCGAGGCTTCATGAAAATACATGAAGGCCCAGCAAAGCAATCAGAAGCTCCAAAGGGCAAAAGAAACAAGAAAGGTTTTTGCAACAACTGGGGTTGTTGGGGGAGTGGAAATACGAACAGTGATTTTCTTAGCTTAACACTCACTTTTCAAAGTTCACTACTGCCTAACGGGGTATTTTTGGAGTGATCCCGAGCTCCCTTTTCTCCCAGAGATGTGAGAACAATGGATGAAACACACTTCTGAAGCACGCTGCATCGGTCCTGAGTGTCTCAGACCTACCCATGGAAATGACTGACCCACAAATCCTCTCCATTTATTTAATGAACCACAGCTCTGCTCTATTTTACTTCTAAATTTGGGAAATTTAATTTAAATCTCTTTTATATTTATTATTAACTGATTTTGGATTCCTTTGTACTTTCTCATGATTGAGGAACAGTAAAGTACTGCTTTTAAAAATGCTAGTGAGGCCTCTCACTATTTTTGACATCCCTGTTAATCATGGGAACATATCACCACAGGCATTCGCAAGACCATCACTTTTCAATTTGGGAATACCATAAGGCAGCATGATAGCTTTGCCCTCGTTCTTGATTTTTAGTCTTTCTACCATCACATGTCAATACCAAACCTAAAAGTTGGGCTTACTGGATCGTTTACCCAGAAATAACAACTTCCAGGACAACACTGTATTAAATCCCCCACATCTGACATATAAGAGACACCGCAAGTCCCTCATATGCTGCAATTCTTCTCCAGGTTATCAGTGCTGTGTGACTGCAGTATATAAAGACAATAAAAGCAGAAATTTAGCAGGTTTTGTTCTAGAAATCACTGATGAAAATGGAAAATATAAAACTAGAATTGTAGAATCACAGGACATCAGAAGTAAGGCCTGGAAGTCATCTGGTCCAACATCCTGCTCAAAGTACAGCCAAATTCAAAGTTACAGAGGTTGCCCAGTACCATCTCTGTTCCAGTTTTTATTATCTCCAAAGATGGCGGAGATTCCATAGTTTATGTGGGCAACCTGCACCCATGTTCCAGCAAGCTCTTCACAGACACCCAGGAATTTAGTTCTGCTTTCAGTGCAAACTTCTGCTCTTCTTGCTAATAGCAAGAACTTCAATGGAAGAACTTATGAAAAGCTTTTGCTCAGAAAGATCCTAGGAATTAAGTCAGCGTCAAAACTGTCTAATTGCAACCGGATGGGAATTTCATCCCTGAATTCTGCTTTCCAGTGACCTACACCAGGAGCCTGAACATGTCACTTGATCTTTATTTTCTCCCATACCAAGAGGTATGAAATCAAGAACTGAAATAGTTTAAAAAAATAATTAACATTAGACATCTAAAAACTTCATGGAGCAGAAAGTAATAATTTCTCTGGACAAGTAGTGTTCACCACACTCAGAGAGAGATAAGAGGTGAGCCTGGAATCTTGTCCAACAACAGTCTGCTCTGATATGGCAACTCCATGAGTTTAAGTTTCTTCAGAGATTTGCAACTCCCTGGCACCATTACAGCTCAGAGGAGTTACTCCAGTAATAGGAGTGAAAAGGCAGAAATAACCTCCCTAAATAAAAAAATTAGAAAGCAAGCAGTGTGGGTATAAATTGTAAAGATTTACACATCCAAAACCTTGTAATTCAAACAAGATAAGTATGTTGGCTTTTTTTCTTTTTCATACGAGAACAAAGAATTTAGAAGAAAAGAGAACAAAATATATGTATCTGCTACTAGTGGTACAATGTAGCTAGAAAGTGAAGCTAAACATACATTTTAAAGAAGAATCATAAATTGGAACAGTTTATCAAAGGTAGCAGCTGGGTCTCTGTCACTTGCAAACAGTTTGGCTAAACCAGAAATTAATTCAGACTGTCCTATGGCCTGTGTTATGGAGGAAATCAGGTTAGGACCCAGTGGTCATTTCTGCTCCTTTCCAATCTTAATCTGTTACCAAACATGATCGATCACACTGTCAAGTAAGGTCAGTAGAAAACGAGGGAAGCTAACAAACAGAATAAGGTAGTGGTAACTATAATACTTAACACCCCGTGAAGCCACTGTGTTCCTCCAAGAGAGAAACGTTCCGCATGACAGAGCCACACGTGACCAGGAGCTGTGAGAGGAACGACTGCTCTGTTCTGCTGTGCTCTGGTGGGATTCTCCTCTCAGGTCTCTACAAGTTGGGTTTCCAGTCCAGTCTGCTTCCCTGAGCTCCAACCATCATCAAAAAGACCAAAAAGCATTTGTAGACAGCAAGTCAGCTCAACTATCTTCAATACCTGTTTTAGGATGGCAATTCACTAGCTACAGAAAAAGCCTGGATGTTTGGATTTAATCAAACATTTAAGTTTTGAGTGGCTTAAGCCTGCTCACCAGCTGGAAAACACAGAATTAAAATTAGAGGAAAACATTCTTGCTAAACTGGGGAATAGTCTCCCCAGACACGTAAAGGAAGTCTTTTCACTTGGCTATTTAAACCAGAATTGAATTATCACACTAGATGTAATAAGACTTATCCTGTTTTGGGCAGGCTTTGGTGGGCGAAGCCAGTCCTTTCCAGTTGGAATGTCAAGGTACAGCTATTAGGGCTATCTTCCAGTAGTTATCTGTCAATCAATTTTTGATACAGGAAGGGGGGCCAGGGAGGCAGAAGGAAGGATGGACGTTTCTTGTCTCTAAAAGCTGTGTCCTGGATGAAGCTTGAACATAACATGATGCTTCTGGGCTTCACAGGCAAAATATCTGCATTGCTTTCACAGTGCCGTCAAGCAACCGCACCAATGGAATAAAGCAACTGGAGACAGGAGGAAAACAAAATGGAAAATTTGTTTCCATTCCAGGGGTTTTGATGTTGCAACCATGATCTATAGTTTCTAACAATCTTCTAGGCAGTAGTTATTAAATAATGCCACATAAATTCATTTATATTCTTGGCAGATCAGCATTCCTGAAAGGCTCCTGTTCTGTGTTTCTTCTTTCCAGGCCAGGACAGATTTTTAAGAATGTTATTTCTAGGGCATTTTAAATCACAAATATGAAAGTGAAATAAATAATTGTTTTGCAAGAAAACCTTGATCTCTGCAGAAGAGACATTCTTTCCAGTGCTAATGTTTTTTTCAGTCAGAAACCAACTGCAGGCAACTGATCCAGATACAGGGATGGAGTATAAGTCTCTATGACCTGCATACTATCTTCCCTTCCATTTCTTTATTCCCAAGCTCATTTAATACTCATTGTGCTGCTTCCAAAAGGACAGGTTCCCAGTAGAGCCGTGTGTGGCCATTTCTCCACCAAATGAGACAAGAAAATCATTATTTTTTTCATTGACTGGGGTCACACAGCAGGTGCTCAGAAGCAGCATGATGCACATCAACTGGCCTCACACTTGGATGGGACATTACTATTTATCCAGATTATTTTATAAAGCACTTAGAAACGACATTTGATCATTGGCACCTGGAGTCAGACACTCTCCACTCCCACAACCCTCCACATCCTGCAAGAACTCTGCCCAAGAGTAGAGGGATGTTGCATAACCGTGGGTCCATGACAACAGCTCTGCTGCAAGAACACCTATTATCACATTGGTGAGTATTAATAGGAGGCCTGGAGTGCTATAAGTCTTCAAAAACTATTCTTTTATACTTCTATCTTAAAGATCATTACAAGAGCTAGAAATCATGAATACTAATATATGCTGAGTAATTAAAAAAAAAAAGTGTCAGTAGAGCAAAATAATAATAAAGTGTCAGTCACTGAAAGGAGTTATTTACTAGAAGCATTACTCCCATCTATTGAGAAAAAACGCTTTCAGCAAAGCTGGTGCATGCAACAGAATTGTCAAAGTTGTGATACACAAAATTTGGTTCTGGTTTTCTGCCCAGATCAGTACTTTTTACTGCCCACAGAAATATGGATACAACACTATTGTAGTGTGCTACCTTTGGCTGGGATAGATGGGAAGTGGTGAATGAATTCCTTGTTTTGCTTGGCTTGTGTGTGCAGCTTTTGCTTTACTTATTAAACTGTCTTTAGTTCAACCTATGAGTTTTCTCACTTTTACCCTCTCAATTCTCTCCCCCATCCTGATGGGGGGAAGGGTGGGGGGATAGTGAGTGAACCCCTGTGTGGTGCTTAGTTGCCATCTGGGTTAAACCACAAATTCTCGTTAGTCCTGCTGGGTAGGACGTCGTGATGAAAGGGTAGGAGGAACCTTTCTAAGATGACCCCAAATGGATTTCCTTCTGCAGCAGAAAAAGCAAGATGAAGCAGGGAGGACATAAAATGTCCAGATATGGGAAGTGTTGTGTTTTTTTGTTTTCACAGGAATTCTTATTTTGCCTCTCCCCTGAAATATAAACTTTTCAAGTATTTAAAGAATTTCTTGATTATATTTAAATATGACTGGATGAGCCAGATGCCTGAAGTAAAATGCCAGGTATTTAAATCTGGTTTATATCCCCTGCTCTGAGAGTCATTCTTTTGTCCTAGCTCATGCAATGAACAGTAAAAGGAAAAAAAAAAAACCTGACCATGGTCCAGTAACCCATTCAGTTTCAAAGCCTGAACATCGGAGTCTTTGAACCAAGTGTACTTTTAAGCACTACAGTTTTCTTAGCCTATAAAAAGGTATAAGCTTGTTGCGTAGGAAATGAAACATAATTTACAAGCAAGAAAGGACAAATGCCATTTAATGAACACCATTGTGTTCTAATATGAACTTATTTTTTCATTATTAAAGGAAGAAGGAGAGGGTTTTATATGTATCAGTGGTTTTGTACCTGTGATTTTAAGGCAAAAAGCAATATAATGTTTGCAGGGAAAGCAAATATTGGCAAGTTTTCAGGCACCTGAGATCTGAAGAAGGTTATGTGTGCCCAAAAGTTTTTCTGTTTCTACCAACTCCATCTTTTGGTCTAATACAACATATTACCATCCCCTTTAAACCATGTGATTTTGGCATCAAATTTACTTTTAAGTGTTATAAATTAGAAAGTACACTTTTGCCTACCCAGAAAGTTAATCTGGTCTAGAATAAGAAATGAAAGGTGGGTGGAATAGCAACCACATTTAAAATTAGACACACTTATTTCATATAGAGGCATCTACACAAGAAGCTAACTGAAAATAATTGATCAAGAATAGTTACTTAAGAATAAATTTCCTTGTACAGAAATCTGTAGAATAATCTTAAAGCTGACAGAATTTTTCCTTTTACTTTAGTAAAATGAAATGCCGTCAGAAGTTGGTTACACATAGCACACAACCGTGATTTCAAAACAAACAAACAAAACCAAAAGTCTTTAATTCCAGCATCTGTTTGGTGAAACTCACCATCTTCCTACTTGGAACACTTGCAAACTCTGATTTGGCAGGTTAGTTTAGTCTGCTAATATTTACATTTTCTTAGTTCAAATATTTTGACATTTCAGTGACAAAGTTGTGATACCTGCTATTTTAGAATGCAGTTATTTTTTTCTTGACACAACTTTCCTGGTTATATGAACTCTGATGTCATTTGTGGCAACTCTGTTATGCTGCAAGAAGCTGGTTAATAAGAATGGCCACATAATTCTGATTTTGATCCCAAAGACAATTTTATATTAGAAAGTGAACAACACCAGTTGATCACAATGTTGTCCCTGTTTCATGAGAAGCAAAGACCTTTTACAGTAAAATGCAGCCTGCACCATCTCTGATGAAAAGGTCTTCCTGAATACCTGGTAATATGTGAGTTTTGCCTATTAATGGTTCAACCTAGCTGGCCATTGTAGGCAACTATTTCTGGGAAGCCCTGGTAAACAGGATGATTTATCCTGGGACTTCTGCTGCCAAGATTTTGGACATAAATGCTTCTAGGAGGAGGACAAGAAAATATGTACAAAGCTGCATTTATTCAATCCTTCCAAAGAGCACATTGTAAACCAAAGAGGAGAAGCAGGCCATCCATCCCTAACGAGACAGCTGTATGAGGCAAGCAGGCAAGGGAAAGCTCTGCTAGCTCTGGAAAGGAGAAGGAAGTAGTTAAAATCAATAAATATTAATATAATAACAGACAGAAACCCAGCACAGCTTAAAAAAACCCACTTTCACATCCAACCATGAGTTAAAATGAAGATCAGTTACCATTTAACCTACATCTGCATCATAGAACCTTCTGAAACGCTTTTAGTAAAACAGTGTTTGTTTACTCTCTCTTTTTCTTTTTCACCTCTTCCCTCCTTCCTATCCACACTCACTGCATTCTCTGCTGAGACACTGGGCAATGATGTCTTCCACTGTACATCTGGGGTGATAAGTGTGCAGTCCAAAGCCAGGACATGTCCAGCAGAAGGAAATCAACTTTGTTGTCTGTGAATGGCATAGCCCACTTTTAGCATAGTGTGGGGGGGGGGGGGAAAACCAACACACAGATTATTAATTAAATGAGAGAAGAAACACAGTTTCTTAGTTTTTTGGCTTTTGGGTTGTTTGTTTGTTTTCCTTAAATCAGAACGAACCAGATGGTAAAGCTCTTCTAAAGAAACAGTTCTCACTTTCACTCACCTGACCTGCATGGGTTTTATGGTGATGATCATAGCAGCCATAGCCAGGATGCTGTGTGTGATGCTTCTCCCAAGAAATATTGCAATCATGGGGCCATACTGCATGGAATCTCTTGGTCAGATATGGCTTTTTACTATCAGAAGTGTTTATTGTTGTAAAACAGTAGTGGAAGTTGTTATATTGTTAACATGGAGTGTGCCAAGTCTACAGCTTGAACTTGCACAATTTTTTAATAAACACTAAGGAAAAGAAATGCATTATTGTACCTCTGTACAAACTCTAGTCCTTCCTTGTTACCTCAAGACACCAGCATCAACACTGGCTTTGTAGGCAGGCACAACCACCCTTCTAGCATCACTTCCTAGCCTGGCCTCAGTCTCCATTCCTGTTGCTGATTTGGATATTGGAGTCTGAAAAAACTCAGTAGGTCAGCCTAAATCTTATCAGGAATACATGTTTTTTATGGAACAAGCTCACCTTCATCTGGGACCTTACATTTTCAAGTTTTAGATACATTTCACAACTGCTGCCTTATTATTGCTGAACTCATGCATGAACATGTATTTAATTTTGTGTGAGTTCTACCTGGTCCACAAATGAAATGAGAAAGGATAACAGAACTGTGTGACTCTCTCTAAATGAAAACTTGCTGTGAGATAACCAATAGCATTTAAAAAATGCCTTTACTTTCTGCTTATCAGTATTATGAGTTATGTACCATGAACTTCAAGTGCTGAGCTGCAGATCATTAAAAGCAATGGAATTGTGATTTCTAGGTCAAAAGCCAAACCTGAGGAGTTAATAGTGAAGTAAAGGAACTAGGAAGTGAATGGTATCCTTGATAAGCAAAAATGCTAGTCTAAACAATTGTCCAAATTCCAACCTGATATAATTCAATTGTCCTGCCTAAGTTTCTCAACAATTTCAGCATGGTATTCTTCTGTATATCCATCCAAAAACAGGGCTAATTTTGCTCTGGATTTAAATGAGGACAAAATTCAGAGGGACTTAACCATATCAAAAATAGGTGCTTTGGATATCATGTATTACTAGATTACTCTCTCTTTTACTTTGGTGTACTTTTTGGGGAAAAAAAAAAAAGACCTAATTTTTTTTTTATATGCATTATACAAGTTAGCTCTGGACCCATTGATGTCAAAACACTTCTGCTTACAAACTGAATGTGCCTCAGAGCATTTACAGAAAGAGAATCTCTGATTGAAGTCTAAATAAAATACTAAAACTCATAAGCCAGTATTCCCCTATAAAAAATAGAACCATTTATTTTTTTAGAGTCCCCATGCCCCAGGATATCTGATGAACAGAGTCACTGCTTACCTGTCTTTTGAGATGCGCTTCTGCCCAGCTGGTTATCCTACAGCAATGCCACTAACACATGAGACAGGTACAACTTGGCAACAAATCTGACAGCTAATCAATAAAAGTGAGAGGAAAAGCTGAGAGGCTGTGTCCTGCAAAAAAGCAGACATGAGTAAGAGTTCAGAGCCAGTTCACTTAAAGATGGCAAGCAGCAAAGCTGCTGCATTTATTCTTGAAAGGAAGGGAGAAAAGTCAAATGATGGATGGGAGCTGTACATCTTCCCAAAGACATACTGATTTGTTTAATTTTTTTTTTTTAGGAATCCAGGGCTTCATCATCCACAGAATTTTGTGCGTGAATCTCATTAGCTGACTAATCCTCAGTGGTATCAGATATGAAAAACTACAGAAGTTGGGTTTACTTGGCTGACTTTCTGTGATGCCCCTAGTTTCATTTTGAAAGGTACAACAGATTGAAATTCTTAAACAAACTAATAAAAGCATTTGCTGGTAATGAGAAAGGTGACAATCACATAGTAGGAGCAAACAGCTTACATGCTGCCTCAGAGACTAAACACCTAAGGCTTCAACTCCTTTATATTGTTTAGATATCACAAAACTCTCACAGTCTTCAGCTTAAATTAACTATATTTCCATTAGCCTGTGTTCCAATTCATATTTAGCACAGGAAGCATGAGATTCCAGTTACAATTTTAAATGTTTCAGGAAACTTGAGGAGATGAAACTGAGACGAATGCTTAAAATTCTTCAGTACCACCATTTTTCTTTAAGCATAGGAAGCACAGCTACAACAGAACAGACTTAGTGTAGATCAAACACGTGCTATATAGAACGTCATGTTTTCCAAAGAATTTGTCTATATTTGTTTATCTTTGCTACATACTTATCTACAAGGTATCTTCACATATCTAAAAATACATGGAGTTGCATAAAGTTTTATTACATGGAAACTGGGCTTGAGCACTGCAGCAAGCTTAATTCACAGACCAGGCTCACTGTGACTCCATTAAAATTCCTGTAAATACAGACCCAGACCAAATTATTTTTTGCAGTTTACACCTTTCAACATAGATGACAGACAGACAAAATTCATATATTGCAGAGTCCCCGAGCAGCCTGGGCACAAGTGGGATGGTAAGGCCTTCCTTCCTCACTTCCAGAATCACCAGCTGAAAAACAGCAGAGTGTCTTGCAAAATTACTTTTTCAGGAGTTTCTGGAGCTCGCTGCTTTGATTTCTCATCCTGGACTCTGTTTCTCAGCGTTGGTCCTTAGTTTCTGGCTCTTTACATCCTGCTTTCTGGTATCCTTGTCCTAGTGCCTGTTCCCAGCCTCAAGCTCCAGCTCTGCTTCCTTAGTGTCTGCTGACACTGTAAGTAATGTGTAATATCTGTATAATGAGATTTTCAGGAGCAGTCCTTCCTAGGATGAACCTTCCTCTATTTGTTAAGATGTTTTGCTAATAGTTACCTCAAAGATCATCAGCTCTCCTTGCTGGCCTTAGTACAGACATAGCACATCTAGGTCATTTCAACAAATAGGATGGCTATTTATTGTATTAAAGATGTTTTATAAAGCTTCAATTACAGACATGGTGTTTCTTGTTGTTCTTCCTCTGGCCTTTTAAAACTGCAGCTATGTTTTTGCTTTGATTCAAATATTTATGCTTTCTCAAATTCAAGATGAGAAATCTTTTTTGGTCAGTGTTAGCTATGTTTGATGACACTGAGGGTGTCCTCTGAACAAGCACATGCTGCTCTTAAAACAACGGTCTGTCTTATAAACCATCTGAATCATCAACAGTATCTGCAATTATATCTTCACTTTAAGATATAATTTAACCAGTGCTGCTCCACAGCTAGTAGAAACAAGAACTTTTTTATCAGATAATATAAAAATAATACAACAGCTAATCATGGAGGCTACTGGCATTTTTGATTCCATGAAGGCTCAAACCTTACCAATACAATTTGTAAAGACAGAAACCAGCCATGGTGCAGAAAACCATCCCTTTCGAGGCTCTTGCAGGAACAGGCCGGATCTGGTGGTTGCGTTAGACCCGTGCCATGCTGGTATTAGGCTGGAGCAGAGACCCCAGCCAGGCACACCTTATCGGCCCTATTGGCTCCAAAGTGATGGTTGAATGATGCATCTAGTCGACCCATTCCTATAGAAGCCTTTCCAGATAGGAATGCAGGATTTTACCCTTAGAAAGTCAAGTTAGCAAAGCCTGTCAAATAAACAAGTCTGCCTGCAGCCTCCCAGTGCCAGCAGTGCATTAAATGTTAGACATAACAACATTCTTCCCCTAGACAGCCAAATTCCCAATCCCTCAGTAGCACCAGGGAGAGCAGGTCTGATTCTCCACGGTGTTGCCACAAAGCCAGAGCTGTGAGCTGTGAGGAGCCAAGCAGGGAGGCAGGTGCCACCCCATGAGCAGCGGCGGCCGCAGAAGTCTCGATCCCTTCAGCCATCCCCTGGGTCCCATCCCAGGAAAACAGACAGAGCAGAAAGACTCAGTGATCTCAGTGGGTTGCAGCGCTGCTCTGAGTTGGAGTCATTTGATACTGTGGTGTGAAGCCTTCAAACCTTTCATCTTTCCTATTGCTTTGTGTCTTGAGACAATAAAGTTTTAGACTGTAAACTCCAGGATACAATTTGTATATTCCTTCCAGTACCTGAAGGGGCCTACAAGGAAGCTGGGGGGGACTTTTTACAAGGGCCTGTAGTGACAGGACAAGGGGTAACGGGTTTAAATTGAAAGTGGGGAGGTTTAGATAAGATATCAGGAGGAAGTTATTCACAGAGAGGGTGGTGAGGCACTGGAACAGGTTGCCCCGAGAAGCTGTGGATGCCCCATCCCTGGCTGTCTTCAAGGCCAGGCTGGATGAGGCTTTGAGCAACCGGGTCTAGTGGAAGGTGTCCCTGCCCATGGCAGGGGGGTTGGAACTGGATGATCTTTAAGGTCCATTCCAACCCAAACCATTCTGCGATTCTATGATTCCTTTCTAGGCACCACTGAGCTCACTGCCTGTATTTAGAATCATAGAATCATATTTAGCATGTAATACATTGTTTTAAAGTACTTAGCAATGATTATTAGGATATTAATTTCTAAGAATAGTCATACTCTCCGCAGTGTACTCAGCCAAACGGATTTCTCTTCAGTGTCAGAAAAATTGCTTCTGTCATCTTACCACAGTTGCTTTTTTGGTTTTTGTTTGGTTTTGTTTTGGGTTTTTTTTTAAAAGAGCAAAATATAAAAGCAACTTTCAAGTTTGGTTTTTACTTGAGTAATATCTGCTAGGAAAGATGTGTTAGCCAAATTTCAGCTTGGCTGGAATATGTGTCACCTTTATGGAGCTGGAGACTGAGCCAATAACGCTGACTCAGCACCTTCAGCCCTTCCTAACAACATTCTGTCACAGAAGACCCCTGTTTCCCTCCCCCCCTCCCCGTCCGCTCTGCTCTCCCTCCCTCTCCAGCAGCTCAGCTTCCCTCTCACAAAGGGGAACAAGCTGAAGAATATCCTGTAGGCTCCACAGCCTGCTGCTCAGTCAGGGCACACAGTCATTTGTTCAGCTGGCTTGGGGAAAGCGAGGTGTCTCTACACCCACCAGCCCTTCTGCTCCTTGCAGCTCTCCAGCTGACCTTCTTTGCTAGTCTTCTGCCCCAGGTTATTGTTTTAAATTCAGGAATGAAAAGCTGGACAGTCAGACCCTGTTTATTCATCACTTTGTGTTTTCTTTGTACTTTGGGCGCTGCACAAAACGCTGGAGGGACCTGCTGTGTTCACATGCTTTGTGTCCTTTCTGTACTTTTCTTCTGCCTCACTCTGAGAATAGTTTCTTGGCATGCAGAAGGAGAAGTTGAAGGAAAAATGTTGCATTGTTTAAAAAAAAAATAGACATTTATTACATGAACTATTTCCCTTTTTTGCCCCTCATGTTCAAATCAGAATTACTGTAATTTCCGAGTAAAGGTTATTTTTCTGGCCAAAGACCATGCCATGCAGAGATACCCATACCAACTAACTAACCTGTTTCAGAAATAATACAGCCATGTTAGGGCAATGCTACTGGCCCTGCTCTGGGCTAAAATGCTCAGTGTTTCATAGCTTCAGTTTGATTGGTTTCAGTCAAACGGGCTGTCAATAATAGGTTATATACCACATCTCAGTGTTGCTATTTTGAAATTTTATAATATGAGGTACTGGCCAGACAGTGATTTCATGGATGTTAAACTCATGTTTTATTTTGAATTACTTTTTCTAACATTAGCTGTCTTATTCACACTTGATTGCAAACATGCCCATGAATCTATATCTCATTTTCAGTGTCTGCCATCTCAAGCATAAAATAATTTGCAAAAATCATTTGATATGTACAATCCAACATGGTAGCATTAGCTTAGAGTAGTTCAGAACTACTACGCACATTTTTCCAGCTAACACAACAAAGCCAAGAGAAGGATTTTTTTATAGGTTAATATGAGCAGTTTGGCTCAACTTGGCCTGTATGTTCAGTACCTCTGACAAGGCTTAACAGCTTTCTCAATATCACTGTTCACTGAAGTCAGCAGAAGATTTTTCTTTCCCCAAGCGACCTTCACATTTCCTTCTAAATACATTTTTCTGCACCACCTTGCCAATTACTAGGTGTGCCTTTAACAATTTCTCCCTTAAACTGATAATACAGGTGTCAAAACACTGTCCAGGCCATCTGTGCTCACAGCCTCAATGTTTTGCCTGTTGGGTTTCATCTGAGCAGTAGTTATGGCACTTCACTTGGCTGCACTCCACCTGAGGCTGAGCAGGACTTTGTGATCAGCGTGACACAAACATAATGTAAAACCATTCTTAGCTTCACTGACCTTCTATTAAATGGTAAAAAGAATACACCTACATCTCCCAGACTTTCCCAGGTTCATATGAAATATGAAATCTCATACTGCCAGAGGAATAATAATCTCCATGGACATATATTTTAGCTTGGTAAGGTTTTTGCTTGACAAATGCTGATTTTTTGCAGAGGTTAATTATTTAAAAAGCAGTAGTCTCTTTTTGGGTAGTATCCTACCATCTTTTCCCATTTTGTCCCCACCCAGCTTAATTGCAAAACAGACCTATCAGCCTTAATTTAGTCAGACTTTTTTTCATATTTTATTACTTAAATATTTCAGTGTTACAGGATGGGACTTCAGTATTCCAGAGCCTTCTGCAATACGATTTCACAGTTTTCTTTAAAATGTAAAAACAGTCAGGCATTAGCAACAACTACTATCAGAAATAAACTTCTGTCAGTATACATTTTCTTATGTTCAAATTCAATTCTCAGACATCTTAAATGTTCTCCAGAGCCTCAACGACTGCATTTTGTTTTACTCTGGGGAGAGAGGGTGCTGGTTTTCAACAAGTCAGTGTATAGTTGTTATGTTTACAAAGAAAACCTCAAAAATGCAGCCTACTGTCTGTCTGAATTTGTAGGGGACCTGAAATAACAAGTCCAAGGGCAAAAGAGTTTTATTTATTTCTGCTTATACTAAATCTGATGGCAATACGGAAACTTCAAATCTCAACAATTCCACTGTTCGTCAAAGCATGGAAGAAATGCAGGAACAGCTGATAGAAAAAGAGCTACTTACTGCATTTGAATGATTACCACTTGTAGTAGGGCTTCAAACATGCATTAATTAAATGGTTGCCAAGTAGTGCTGCAAAAGTGATGTAACGTTTTTTTCTGAACAAGGATTGAGAACTAAACACTTCGCTAGCAAGTTTTGCTTTTGTCCCTAATCTTTCTCCAATTATGCAAACATGTCAGTACCTAGAAATGAGCACAAGATTGCACTTAGAGCTGAGTTTGTTCACCACACTCTTAAAGAGAGATCTGACATTGCCAAGTGAAGAAAACCTGCCTGATAACACGTTTCTGTATGAATATTTTTCCCATGCTATTTTTCACCATTACATTGTATATGGGGTTGATTAAGGCCACTGAAATTTTATTAGCAATTTCTGCACATACAATCTTGCCAAAATAAGTGCTTGTAAAAGCTTTTTTAAATTACCTACATTATTGAACCTGAAGCACAAATTGCCACTACTGGAAAGTTTAAAAATAAAAACATTTTACCTGAGATGAGTACAATACAGCTGCATTCAATATGCAATTCAACTACACATACTATACTTTCTAGTCATCTTGCTACATGTATAGCTTGTGATTACTTGACTGTATAAGAAATGGAAACATCAAGCACCTCTTTGCTGTGCTGAATAACGACAGTTCTACCGAAACACAAGGAGACTGTATAGCAATGCTAACAACAATGGGAGGAGACCTCTCCAGGAGCCATTAAATACCACAGGAGAAAAGGAGCATTGCACCTCTGGAGGTTGCCAAAGTATTCAGACAATGCATCTGGAAGGCAAACCCCCTGCAAAAGCTTTGTGCCAGCAGGAGCCTTGGAACAAGGAACGTGTTTGTGTTGTAGTTACCACCAGTCCATGTGGCATACGCAGAAATGAAAGCAACGTGGGTGTAAAGCTTGGCCAGTCCAATTCACCACTCCAGGAAAAAAAAGTGAGCTAAATAGCTGCCCTATCAATAAAGAAAAGAAACATTTCTCTCCAGCAGGTCACAGAGTGGCTTTTGATGGCTGCTGATCATTTGTTGAGCCCAATTATGAGCAAATGGGATACCCCAGAGAGGGTTTTTCTGGAAAAAGCTGGGGAAGTCTGCTGAACATTTTTAATATATCGTTATTAATGTTAACTTTGCAGACCTAGTGTTTTATATGCTAATTGCTGCATGCAGGGTGAACTATTATTGTAAATGTGTCAGTTAAATAGTCCAGTGACAGGTCCATATGTGCTCTATAAAGAAACTAGTTAAGCTGACCTTGATCAAAACCAGAATGATTGACTCAAAATTTCAGGAGCTCAGAAATACAAAGACTAGTTAGAGATCTGAAATAGACTTAAGAAGATTGCCTATACCTGTTGCGGTTCGCCTCTCCCTCTCTGGACAACATCTATATACATGCCCTCCAAACCTATGAAACATCTGCCCCTGGACTCAAAAGCTCATACTCGCTTTGCAGATAACCAAAGCACTTGGAGATGATGCTTTATGACCCCCCACTCACTGGAGTTGACATGGGTGGGGACTTCAGGAATGATGAGAGAATCTTCTGAAAGCTCAGTGCAAAACTACAGGCTTCCTCAGAGGTGATGGTAATGTCAGCAGCTGCCCAGGGAGAGGCCGAAGGGGCCTACCCTGGAGCCACATTGTTTTCTCAAAGGGCAGTACAGCATGGGATGATGGTAACCCTCAAAGCAATGTCCCACACACACAAAAGGCTATTGGTCAGACAACTGACCTCCCTGTCCCCTGTACTATCCCCAGTGGCAAGTACTTCAGACAGAGTGTGCATGTATCTTAAGCCCATTGTGTTTCCTCCAACAGAAAGGAGAGGTTTTACAAAGATGGCCTCGCTGTGTAATTTGAGTGACTTTGGGGTTCTGCCTTTGAAGTAGAGTAAGAGATAATATTAACTGAAAATAGTTTGGTATTGGTTTCAGAGGTAATTAGTTTCCCTCGTATCATCAGATTCAAGAACTTCAATATGTTACTAATTTTCAGCCACAGAGCATGGCCTTTTTAAGCAGTCAGATGATGAAAGCGCCTGTGCATGTTGCTTTTGTTCAACAGCAGACCTGACTTTGATGTACGTGAATCCATTTGTACTGCAGCATTTATTTTCACAATTTTCAGACTCTGCTTTCAAATTACAGTGATCACTTTAAGGTTAATACCCTCTCCATCACCTCCTGAAAACTCATTATTTCTATTTCATCTTAGCATAGAAATGAAACAATAGAGACCGGCTGTATGTTCTTTAGCATTACTTTGCATGTTGGGCTTAATCCAAAAAAGCTGCAATAGCTGCAAAGCACTACCACAAGGCACAGACTTTGGACTGAGCAATTAAAGGTAAGCTTCCTCAGACATTGAGGTTTGTCCCTAACTAGTCACCATCAACTGGGCAGAACGACTTTTGCCACATGTATCTTAGCATGAAGCCAACATCTGCCTTCTAGAGGCTATTTGTATTGGCTTGATAAGCTCTATTAAGAATCGTTCTTCATCTTCCTCTTTTCTGGAGAATAGGCGCTAAATACAGAGTGCAGAAGGACCAGAAGTCAGGAATGGGTCAGGGTAGAATTGTTACTAGTGAGTGCACCTTGAAAGGATTAAAGTCTGGAATGCAAGTGTGGACTCTATACTAGGGTGCAAAAGGTACACTAATGGTGGGCTAGAAGTTGACCTTAAGGTTGACCTTAGTTGCCGCTATGGACATATGACAAGTGTCTTCTATCCACTGGAAGCCAGGAGAAGCAACAGAATAGTTCCCTAATCAAAAAAAAAGTGAAGAACTAATTAAAATCCTATGTGTCCCCAACTGGAAAGAAAATGCAAACAAGAAACATACTCTCCTGTGTCACCGTAGGACCTACTGAAACAGCGTCCTGAATAGCACACAGCTGGTAGGAATGGACCTGTAGCTTATTTGAATTAAAGGGTTTTTTTAATTATTATGCATGCTAAATCAACTGAGGTAATCAGTCCTAAAATGTCATCGTGGTTCACTTCATTAATAAAATAACACTATGCAGTAGGAGTTACAAAGCACAATTTCCTGCCAGTATGCTTAGCACACCCGGAGTCTAAATAGATAAGTCATTTCTCCCTAGGTTCCATTTTGCAATGAGCAAAGTGTTGCTCTTTAAAAGAAACCCCAAAACCATATTATTAAAATAGATACACACTTCACTTTCGTACTTGGCCTATCTTCAAGTGCCATGTCTTCCGTGGCTGTGAAACTGACAGCTGCTACAACTGCAGACTTGTGGCTTGGCTTGTTAAGATTTCGTGGAACTGCAAAGTTTTTCCAGCAATGCCTCTCTTTGTGTTTGTTGATTATGGTTTCCTTTGAGGTGCCTCCACATTTTTACGTCCATTCCTTCAGTGTCTAGTCTTTCTTTCCACGTATTTACTTAGCTGTGGTTTCTCACATTTTTTCCTTATTCTGAAAACTGACTTTTCACCCTCTCTAAGCAGCGCTTTTATGGGTTTTAAAGCAAGCTCAGGTGGTGTTTAGGTCTCAGGACATATAAACTGTTGAGCTCTTTCTTTTGCTTTCTAAATTCTAGCCAAGACCAGTCCTTTGCTTCTGACACTGTTGAAAAAAAACACAGCAGCAAAGAGCTGGGTTATTCTGTCCCACCATTACTGCCTGAATTGTTTGGGGTTTTGTATAGTGCTACAGTAGTATTGAAAGGCCCCAACACAAAAGATGGTCCCTGAATTAATGAGCGTATAAGTGATTGTGTCAGAAGTATGGCAAGATATATTAAGTAATGTCAAAACATGTAACAGACAAGTAGTGAGATGACAGTACCATGAAAAAGTGTAAAGGTAGTGGATGAAACCTTGATTCTGTTAAAACTGTATCATCCCAGGCTACAACGAAGGCAGCAGTTCCCTTTTAAGGAGAACAACATCACTAAGGCAATGTGCTCGTAAAAATGCTAACATGGTCCTTAAAATTATTCTAAACACATACTTTTAGATAAGATATGGAAGTATTAAGGCTGTTGTGCACAGCAGTGGTGAGGCTTTATCTAGAGTACTGAGTACAGTTCTGTTTACAAGAAAAGAACTAAATTATTTTAGCTTGTTTAGGTGAGCAGAGAAAAAGTTGAGAGGGAACACACGTGCTGCCTGAAATGTACATTATTATGAGGACAGACATAAAGGACAGGACAGCTGTGCGGCCAGCCAACGATGGATTATGAGCAAATGTACAAAGATGAAGAGGACAAGCTGTCTCTGTAGATCAGCAGACTCTGCAGCCATGCTGGCAGCACCAAAACCAGGCTACCACTACGAGGAAGCTGGGTAAGTTTATGAGGGTCATTGTAGAACATACTGCTGCAACAGAAGACATAATTTCAGCCCTGATCTAAAGATTGGGGGAAATAGGAAGTCTTCCAAAAGCTTTCTTTGTCCCACATGTAAATTCTTTCTGTCACAGCTCTGAATTCAATGGCTCAGGAGGCCGCTTCTATTCTCTAAAATGATCCCATTTTATGCAGAAAACCTCCAGCGCTTGAAGGGTGGTAAGAGAAAGCACAAAAGTACTTCAGGAAGAAATTACACTGATAAGCAACAAAGGATAACATCAACAATTTCTAAATGGAGGGGCCACATAACAGTCAGTTTTTCATAATGCTGGGGCTAACTCAGTATGCTACTGGGAAACAAGAGTACTCAGTATATCACGGAAACTGCCCGCTGTTTTGAAGATTTAGCATCTCCTAAATAAATAAATTATTTCTGTGGTTTACAGTTCAGACCTGGTCTGCTGACATGAAAGGCAATGTTTTCACTGATGTCAGCAACACAGAAACAGGACAGGTTTTTAAGTGGACTATGTACCTAATGAATCAAGTGGTTTGTCCCCATCATTCATTATAATTTTAAGCCAGATGCAGTGTTTCATTCAAAACCATGATTTCTTCTTCGGTGATAAATGTCCTGCTTCTAAACCCTGAACTTCCATGAAAATCTTTGGAGTTTTTCTTTTAATCTTTGTGAGTTTCACTGAGAAAAAAAAAAATGTAATCCTCTTTTTGACTTCCCCTGTAATTTTGGTTTTGTCACTGTACATACTGTGTACATTATGTACAATTAACTCAGGATCTTTCCTCACAAAACTAAAATGCTCCCATCCCCATTTACTTCTTACACCTATTTACCTAAAATAGGTTATTTTAGAAAATTGAGTGCATTAGAGTTCTGCAAAAGAATATGTTATTTTTCCTGTCCTCACTCTTCATACAAACGGAATTTCACTGTTGTCATTCTTGAAGCTGCAGAACTCCACTGACTGCTGTGGGACACAGAAATCTCCTCATGTAACTTCAAAGCAAAACCCCCTTTCTAAAAAAAGTCCTAAAGTTTGCTAAAAGCGGTCTCTGGGCTACACTGCCCTGATGCACAGACTGCTTTGCAGACTTTGAACACGTGTGTTGCTGCCCCAGGCTGCATGGGGAGCAAAGCCCTGTTTTCCTCAGAAGACCCTAGAATATCTGGGCAATCCTATTGCAGAGAGCATTTTCCAGGAGTTCTTAAGAACTAAAAAAATGCTTTCTTTGTGCCAGACACACCTACACACATAATTTCCTTCTCTTCATTTGGAAATACTCGCAATGAACGGCGATACCATGAAGGACACCCTCTCAGACTCTCAATCACTTAAGCACTCATTACCTCAAGGAAAAACATACCAATTATTAGTGAATAGCAAAGACAGACAATAATTAATATGGCCATACAAACATTTTAGTTAATTGCTGAATTAGTCTTAATTAATTCAGTTACTACTACCTGGAGTATTGCATGCTGCTAATGAGGAAATTTAACAACTATACAAAGATGTGAACTTCAAAAGGCTGGTACAGTAGAGTTTCCTTGAAACTGAGAAGCTTTGTGCTGAGCATTTTGGTTCAGGCCCATCTCTGCTATAACAAAAGGGTGCTGTGGATGCTGGGGACCAGTATCCATCAGGAACAGGCTTAGCAGGATCAGAATAGCTGGGAGAGTGCTGCCATAGCCGTACCACTCTGAAATGGTCTCCTTTCTCATCCAAATAAAAAGGATCCTCCCAGAATAGCGTATGATGGAAGTTACTAACCAAGAATTACAGAGGATATTTCTGGTTTACTTGCCTCAAGCCAGATAGTATTAGCTCCTATTAGAATATCTATTTCAAGCAGCACCAATATTTCAATAAAGCTTTCTACCCAGGTAATGATTAATAAGGTTATACTAAGCACTCTGGAGGCAGAATTTTCTTTTTGAAAAACGATAAACCGTTTCCATGACAATATCTGTAATATCCTGAAGGCTGTGAGTAGGGCAGAAAAGTTCTATATACTCATTCAAAGGTATAAAGATTGTGTTCACACAACAACAGTAATTTATAATAAGGGCCGAGAGGGAAGGAATATCTGAAAACCATAAGAAATATTTTTTAGAACCTATAAATCATTTAAATTATTTCTAAATGCTTTTGAAGAGGTAGAACAGTGTTTCTTTCAAGCTAATGTTTTCAGCAGTTTCCACTTCTTCTTCAGGATTCATAGTTTTTGTTTCCTGGAATGATCTGTATTTTGTACTTGGGAATTTTACAAGATGCCCAGCATTTCCTGTATGAACAGACAGGTCGGAGCACCCTTTTCATGATGATCAAGGTAACACACAAGTTCGTCTCAGCTGAGGGCGTTATTGACTTAGTTCTCTAAACTATAAATTTTGGATATTAAAGTCGTACAGCACAGAGGCTATGATATACCATAAAACATTATTTTCCCAGCATGGTGGGCAGAGTCTGGTTAAGACATGAAAAACACAGGAGACTCCACACGAGGCAACAATATTTGTTCTAGTCTGCGCCTTTGGTATCTTTAACCTTCATCCTTCCTGAAGCAGGGAGGATGTCTACACCGCCCCTCTCCTTGATTGGTGGAATTTAAGAATCCTTATCTCCCTCCTCTTGCAGATTGAGGCCTCCTTCAAAAGTAGTTAGGTGTCCGAACACACTCTTCCATATCTACATTTCCTCTGAAATATGCTGTAGCCTGAACAGGCTCATACTTCCCCATCTTTCCTAGTGTTTCTTCAGCCCCCTTGCACTACCCTTCACCAGCTCCACCACTGGATTTCCAGATCTCCAGGGTCTGAACCCCTCAAGCCCCAAGATTTTAACATAGTCTCTTTCCTGTTGTCTCTTTAAAGCTGCTCCTACTTATATAGCATTTCTCAGTCATGTGCTCCATGTAGATATTACAATACCCATACAAAATTAGCTTCAATAGAGTTATATCCCCCATAAAAAGCAAAAGAACAGATAGAAGTATGGGTTACAAGCCCAGAAGACATCATTATACCATCTGCATAACCCACACCTTACCAGCCTCACTCAGTAACTCATGAAATTACCCACTAATTACTGGTTAAGCCAGAGTGCAGCTTCTGGAAGGCTTGTGGCTGCCTTTCATAATCGCAGTTTCCCTCTCCCACAGAGACTTTCATTCCAATCAGCACAAAGCCATGAATAAAATTGATTCATGTCAAGTATATATATGCACATTGGTCCCACAAAGGAGAGCACATCAAAGTGTTTTTAACAAACATTATCATAAAATTGCATTACTAAGAGGAAATAAGAAAAAAAAAACCCTTTCATTTCTTATCTATAATCATTCTAGACTTATCACTTCAACTTTGGTTAGGCTTATGTCCTGCTTTATTCTGAGGAGACAATTCATTCCAGTAATGAATGCAAGTATTTGTAAGCACACTGTGATCCTTCAGGCTGAAAGGTATTTTTATAAATGTAATACATACAGTCCTAACAAGAGAAACTACGTGGATATATCCAACTAAGAGCAGATAGATTTAGATGCAAAACAAGCAAGTTCTATTATATGAGCTAATTTGTAAGCTCCTGTAAGTTAAAACCCAACCTTTTTATCTTCTAAACACAGGTTATATTGGCATTTTTTCAGCAAAAGGCAGATTACGTCCTGAATTTTTCAAGAACAAGAGCAGTTTCCCAAGGAAGCGGTCATCCTGACTCACATGAATTTCATCTGAGTAAGCAGTTCTGTTCTGAAATTTCCATTTTTCCTCCTTTTCCTGGAAGGCAAGAAGTTTGATGCTAGGTTGATAGGACAGCATATACCTAAACTATTTCCCTGTGCCATGGGTCACTGAGCTCACCAGAGCTGAGCACAATGTTGGAGGCAGCACTGGAAAAAGCACTGGGGATGAGTAGCTTCCAGAAAGTAGTTTAAAAATTATTCTTCCTAATAGCATAGTAGTTTATAACATTGAGCACTGGGTTTCTGACCGCATTGTTGTTATTTAAAGCACTTAAAAACAATAGTTAAGATGAATGATCATAAGGCTATGGGGTAACTAGAAAATGGTATTATCATTAATTAGAACAAAAGACATTTAAACTGTTGTGACTGCCCTAATCTGCAATTGCATTAGGCAAAGCCTTGTGCCTCCATGCAGTTCATCCTCAGATCACAGCCCAACAGCTGCATAATTAAGATTAAATTTCTGAAATAAATTATTTATAAAGCATGCCCCTACCAAGAGTAGTTCAGAAACAGAATAAGCTACCAGAAATAACATTAGAAGGTTCGAGTATATGTACATCTTTAAAAATAAAGTAAAAGACACATTAGAAATCCTCCCCTCTGTTAAAGAGCCCAACTTGATGAGCTACAGGATTATTTCCCCCCCTGTAAATGAACAGACATAATTCACATTAAACAAAAAAAAAAAAAAAAAGAACAGATTGTGAGTAACAGTTTTACCAAAAGACCAAACGTAAGCAGGAAGTTGAAGAGGGTCAGAAAAGGAAACTAAGATAACCCTCTCTTGAAATGCTGTTAGAAATTGATAAGGGGAAGGCTTTAAGCCGGTACCTTTCTGCATCTTTTCCCATCATCATACATGTCCCGCAGAGGACCTCCTCTGACAGAATCATCTAGAACAACAGCCATCACCCTTGCAAAGAAAGGAAATGCAAGAAGACATGTCCACATGAGTGCATTTTAACAAAAAATGTTGGAACTATAAATCAGTTCCTTGAAATAGATTGTTCATTGCTAGTCCTATATTCCCTACAGTATCTGCTCAAGCATGGTTCTTCTGGTTAGGCTTATATGGCACCTGAGTTGACATAATGGTGAGAGACCCACTGGGTTCACATACATTACTTGTGTGTAAAAAGAAATAAAATTAAATTTTTTAAAAAAGGCATTAAACTAAAGATGAAAACCAGAATAGCAAAAGAATTTTTTCTATTTCAGGCTCAGCTGAGGCCCCAGAAAATAAAAAAAAAAAAACCCTCACCACAGGAACTTCGCTTTTCTATTTCCTACAAGGCTTGCATGGGAGCAATTAGCTTAAGGCGTATGACTCTGTACAGCACAATTCAACCAGTGCAAAATAATGAAGCTGGAGCTAGCTTGCCATTCAGAAGACATATACCAAAACCTTATAGTTAGTTTCTTGACATTTTTTTCCTTGTCTGAGAAGAAAGTGAGCTGTAAGAAGAATTATGTTCAGATATTGCATTTTTATTAAAGTAGATATACAGAACCACAGAGAATAGGAGAAGTAGCAAGGAGTGCACTTTTAGTAATAAAACAGACACATCCAGGGTGCAGGGTTAATCTAAGAGACAATCTGTAAATGAAATTGTATTCATTTTAATTCAGGTAAGGGTAATGCAGGACTGTGCTGTTCCAAATGAAAATTAGAAATCTCTCAAGTAGAGAAATATTCTGCAAATCCTACATTGTACATTTTTAGGACAGCTGGAGATTCTTTGTTCCCTGCAATTCCCACTTCTCTCCTAAAGACCATTATTAAAGTGTCAAATAAAAACTGCTGGCAAGCTTTAAGTATTTCATAACCGATTGTGCTATCTTACATGATAATATCTTGTTAGGGTGTGAGACGACAAAAAACAATACGTGGAAAAACATTCAAACTAGAGAAATCAATACAACGCAGAATGAAAGTAGGAAAAGTAACCTTTTTGCTCATTTTCAGTGTCCAGACAAGTTCACATCACCCAAAGGAAATGGCAGGAGCCTCCTTGGGCTGAACAAAGCACCAAAGAATACCCTGAGAGGAAGGAACAATCATGAACTGAAGGCAAGATAAACAGATGCCCAAGAAAAAAATAGTCCAGACCTTAGTTTCTCTAATTTTTATGGCAACTATGAGCATCCATGTCTTGGAATAAAAAATAAAATAAAATAATTTAAAAAAAAAAAAGCTGCTGATCAATTTTTAAAATATTTTTTTAAATAGTCCATATGTTTCAGCTGCTATGTTTCACTCACTGGTCCTTTAAATCATTTCGACACCAGCATGACTCTATTGAAACCAGCAGCGTTACAGCATAACAGAGAAGAGAATTAGGCCCACTAGTGTGATTGCTGGTTGCTAGACTGAGGGAAAACAACTTTGTGTGAGCTTCACATAAGTTCTTTTCATCTCTACACGGTCTGAACTAATCCAAAAGACATCAGGCAATTCCTGTGCTTGGAGGACATCAAGTGAGCTGGATTTCTTTCTTTCCCAGCCTGGGACATTACTGAACTAGCAAGACAAATAGTCTGGATGTCATAACTCCCTGAAGACATTTCTAATCCCACAGATGTGATTAGCAAATTAACAGAATGGGAAGCCAGGAAGAATGAGCAGGTCATCTAGTCTGCCCTTTTGCCAGCACACTTCATCCAGTCTCTGAGGTCAGTAACTTATATGTCTGATTAAAGCATTCCGTGTGTTTCAGTTAAAGCATATTTTCCCAAATGATAAACAGATCTGAAGAATTTGAAAGAAATTCACTATTTCCGCAGTGGTTAACTTCATGTTTTAAATAATTATTTAAAAAAATAAAAATAAAAAATAAAAGGCTTTCCAGGAACATCAGTGCAAAGAGCACAGAAAAATCTGGAAAATATGCCACATCACAGATAACTCTCATATTTGCCATTAATAGGCATTCAAGCTGGTAAAATCTAGAAAACTTAACAAATGGTTTTTACCCTTAGCAAGCAATGATCTGCTGGAGGTGGGGCTCGAGATGCCTTCCCAAGACAGCACCAGGAGGCTTCCAGGACTGCAATTGCAAAAATTGCAATTCTAATAAAATCCCTGAAGAAACATCCCACTTCCAGGCTAAGTAATTCTCTGCAGCTGCTCGGGCTTCGTGACACCAAATAGTAACTTGCAGTTCTCTGAATTAAGTAGACAGCTGCTAACAGTCATTTGCAGGAATTGCCAGGGCTGAGCCATCCCAAACATTAAAATCTGTGTGTAGAGGATGTATCATTACATTGTTTGACTCAAACATTCTTAAAAATGAGCCTTTACTGTGCTATTCAATCCACTATTTCTCCCCATATATCTAAAGACACCATGTTTTTCCCCTTACACAATGACAATGGATTTTTGTGCTTTTTACTTTTTCCAGGCACTCCGTTTGCAGATGGCAGAAAGTGCAGATGAAGACACTGATATCATTTGATTGCCAATGTGCTTTGAGTGCCCTGCAAATCATTTGAAGGGGCTGAGGGGTTTTGTGTCTTTGTTTCTGTAGGACAGAAACTGCAAAAACGTGTTTACCTATTTGACAGAACTGTTTTCATTTCATAAACTCAGTTATAGGGTTGCTAACAAAGAATATGCAATAGAAAGATAGGAGATTGATCCCTATCAATCCCAATTGATCTGAACACTCACTGTAACTAAACAAGGGCAGGTTTCTCTTCTTCAGTTTGCATTTAATCACTGTGTAAAATAATACCGCAATATCCTTTGCAGTACC
This sequence comes from Eurypyga helias, assembly GCF_000690775.1. Classification (NCBI taxonomy): domain Eukaryota; kingdom Metazoa; phylum Chordata; class Aves; order Eurypygiformes; family Eurypygidae; genus Eurypyga; species Eurypyga helias. Next base: position 64,124 of record NW_010228893.1, read on the forward strand.
CCAAAACTCACTGGAAACTCTAGCTCTACAAGCAGACCTGAAGATTTGTGGCTATGCGGGTGGTGACAAGTGGCTTAATGGGACTCATATCGCTAAACTGCTTAGCAAATCCCACTCCTCAAATTCTGGTGACAGCCATAATGTTGCTATGCTCTGTTCTGATTAAGGTGTATAAGGCTATATAACAGCCAAGCTAAGGTTTTGCCAGGATTAAAGCAAAAATTCTGAAAAAGGTCCTAAGTAACCAACTCACACAGCATTTTATAGGGATTGACGTACCGCATTCATTTAAAGTCCCATAAAAGAAATTCAACCTCAAATTTGCTATATTTACCTTGTTAAATAAGGTGGGTTTATGGAGGTCTAAAGAAAAATTGCCAACAAATAAAGCAGTGCAGATTATACTGGTATTCCACAAATCACTGCAGTGCTGGTGCACAGACTCACTGTTGATGCCTCCAACAGGGTGGTGTGAGCAGACACAGGTCACCTACAGCATCACATTTAAGAGATGGGCCTTGGCTTGTTACCCTCTGAGAGAAACCCAGCACATACGGCCACAGCCAGCTTCTCCTGTGCGACAAGGGTGGAGCCAGCAGTGGCTGTCCATACAGAGCCCAGACCTTTGTATTTGGCAGAACTGGGAATGGAAAAGGCCTTCAGCATCATTTACTGCCCTTCCCCTGCCACTCAGCTGACCCAGGCTCCATCTCCTGGCTAATCATAGTGTCTTTTGGGAGACAATGATGAAGGAACTGATGACATTTTTTTGTTTCTTTTAGGAGGAAAAACCTGCAAAAACCAATGTCTTGACTTATATTCAGGGCCCTTTTATAGTTTTGAAAGCTGAGGAGCTTTGCAGAGCAGCATGATGATGTTTCCAGTCCAAATTTTGGCAGCAGATCGCAGAATTACAGAATGGTTGAGGTTGGAGGTCTCCTAGTCCAATGCCCCTGCTCTAAATAGGATCAGCTCTAGCAGGTTGCCCAGGACCATGTCTAGACAGCTTCTGAATACCTCCAAGGATGGAGATGCCACAACCTCCCTGGGCAACCTGTGTCAGTCCTCGGTCATTCTTGGAATGAAAATACGTTTCCTCATGTTCAGAGGGAACCTCCTGTGCTTCAGTTTCTGGCCCTATCACTGGGCACCACTGAAAAGATCCTGGCTCACCCTCTTCATTCCCTCAATTCAGGTAATTTCACACATTTATGAGACTCCCTTGAGCTTTCTCTTCTCCAGTCTGACCAGTCCCAGTTCTTTCAGCCTTTCCTCACATGGCAGATGCTCCAGTCCCTCCATCAAATTCATGACCCTTTGCTGCACTGTCTCCAGAATGTCCATGTCCCTCTTGTACTGGAGACAAGACGAGAACTGGACCCAGCACTCCAGGTGTGGCCTCACCAGTGCTGAGCAGAGGAGAGGGATCACCTCCTTCGACCTGCTGGCAACACTCCTCCTAATGCAGGTTAAGGAAGGAAATGCCAAGGGGCCTTACCTTCACACACAGAGAAACACTCACGAGCACAACATTGTTCAAAAGCCCTCCAGACTCTTCCTGCACATTTCAGCACACCTCATCGAAACATCTTAGAAAAAACTGCAGTCAAGGGCCTAAACTTCACAAAGCTGGGGCAATTTTCACGCGAAAAAGATGACTTTCTCACTACATAAAATTAGCACCATGAATTTACTTTACTGGTAGCTGACATGACTGATAGTATCACTCTCCCTGATAATGTCAACCCGTAGCTCAGTACAAATTCCTTTATTTTTAATTCTTTTAAAAAATAATCCAAAAAACTGGAAAAATTTGGAAGTTATGTGACAAAAACTATTAACAGTTATTGAAAAAGTCCTCCTCACTTAAATCTTGAAGAATCTCTGTTTTGATTTTGGATCATGACTCAGTTCATCAATTTGAAATGTTGCATAATTTTTCTATTTCTCTAAACTTCTGGAAAAGAAGTGACATTTAATCACCTTTCTAAAGCTATGGGGTTACAGTGTAAACATTTACCTGCTAATATCATTATATATCATCTGAGGACGATAACCAAACATATTTGACTAAAGATCCTTGACAAAATCATCTTAATGTAAGCTATAATATTATCTAAAGGATGTTTTTCTCTTTGCCCCTTGTTTAACAAACAATAGGAGATTACTAACTAACCTAATTCAGAGTGAAATCAACATTTCTTCACTTACAAACAGTCTCTGATGGTTTTGGGGGTTTTCAGTCAATGAAGATCTTGCAATGGAAAAATATGAGCATCTGATAAAAAGGGGGGCCTGAGGTCCTTGTCAGTGGCATGGAGAGCAAAGGCCCTTATGACAACCATTAGAAATACAAGGGAAAGCAGAAAGAGAAAGAAGAGATACCTTAAAGCCTTAAATACTTTTGGAAATTAGGTACTCAAAGTTTGGATGGATTAACATGTCTAAACTTTCTGGATTCAGAAATACCAAGGGTTTTTTTAGATCACTATTGTATATCAGTTTTCTAAGTAAAAACGAGCTCAGATTGCAATCTCAGAAACAAATTTGTAGAAGCCTGCTAGCCAGGTGAATGTGTTTGCACTGGTTCCTGTGATATATGTTACATTTTATACCAAAGATTAGAAAGAAACCACAGACAGATCATGGCATGTGTAGTATCAGTTCACAGCAGGAACTAAAGATGAAAATCTCTGGAGTCAGAGTTCACAACGAGCTCTAAGAATCCTTCCAGGTGTTTTTATGGAAATTGATACAATAGAGCAAGAGATGAAAGAGCAAATATATATTATTTTAAATCATAGCTTCAGGGCTTAAAGCTAAGCTCAGCAGGTACTAGGAGACCCAGCATGGATTTCAAAGCAAATGTACATCTAAAGAAAGCAATTTTTCATTAGAATCATATTTTGCACTTCATTCACTTTGTTTTCTTTTTTTCTCACAGTTTTCCTACACTATCACAATCTTTTCTTCTGTTACTTCTTGTTAGAAAAAAAGTTTCAGAAAAAGAGAAAGTGTATTTCTGTTTGTGTTTGTAGCCTCTACATTTACTGTCTCCCGACTACGTGCAGAAATCAGGCATAATTCAACTTACAGCTAGACAAGCCAACAGCTCATGCTCTCCCTTTACAAAAGTAATAGTGATGTAACAGTAACAACTAGTGCAAGACTTCCTATGTCAGATGTATGCTATGAAAAAGACTGTGAAGAGACAAGTCCCATTTACACTTTGGGCCTACCATGGCATTCTAGAGAAAACAGCATTTTGAAAGCTCCAGTTCTGTGATGATACGAGAACAAGAGTTCCGTCACATTCTGATAGCCATACATGCAAAAATAACACATTCGTCTGGATTTCTGAGAGAATATACACTTTCTCTTATACACGATGTACTGCTCTCTACTATATGAAAAAAAGCAAGTGGAGTCTGAGTGCTGCTTGCACCGTTTCTCACACTTCTAGGCAGACAACCAGATTTACACATGCAAAATTATCCAAAAGCAGAACATGCACTTTACGTGGTTGGCCAGAGGACTGTCACGTTTGGGTTGGTAAGCTCTTGGTTGTGTGTGCAGGCAAAGATTTTATAGACAAGTATCTGGAAAAACATAATTATGGTTCAGTTCTACTTCAGAGAGCCCTTTATTGATACTTTTGGATAACTCACTCCATGTCTTAGATCACTATAAAGACTTACAGGACACTTGATGGTTTTCATATGGACAAATAGTATCTGTATATAATTCGTATTACACAGAAGAGACAGACAGCCTCTATCACTCTTTACAAATAAATATACCAAGTAGATTCAAAAAAATAAAAATATTAGCTCTTTCTTTCTCTGTTATCAAAATGGGAACAAATAACATCCATTTCACCTGGATAGTTTAACACAATCCAGTCCTTTGTGCAGTTACCAGCAAAACCACTTTACAAGAGTTCCCTGGAATTTATAGGTTTTTTCCATTCGCAAGTAAACTTTTTAAAAGTTGTTAAAAAACTTTAAATAATTAGGAATTGAATGCCTAAGAGAAAAACTTCTTTGAAAACACACTGAGAACAGAAACTATGATTTTATCAGACTCTCCTCTGTGTTTCTGCTACCCTGGATGCCAGAACTACAGCCACAAAAAGTGTAATACCAGGAAACACCAACTTTGCAATAGGGAACATAGAGCATTTTTTTCCAATTCCAGTTTTATGTGAGTAGAGCACCAATACGGGAAATTTTTATTCATGCACAGGGCTCAACATAGGAATAACTTTGTGTTCTAGTTGAATTCCAAGGGTACTTCCACTACCATATTCAGCTTCAAAGAACTGCGAAGCTATGATATAGATAAAAGCTTGCTTGGATATAAGCAAAGTAATGTAAAGAAACACACTGGCAAAGAAATGCACAGAAACACATTGATTGACCCCAGATGGATGCTAACTCTGTTGTGGCAAACCATATTACTGCACACTATTTTAGCAAATGGCTCTATTTACCGGGTAAAGTCCATATAGGACTATATGAGAAATTGCAGAATAAAAGTAGAATGCATGCTTTGCTTCTAAGAGCAATAGAGCTAGTAGCATCTTGGATGATAGGGAGCAAGACAGATCCTGAGGAGAAAGGAAAAGAGAAGAGGGAAAAATATGAAAATGGTTTGGTTTAGGTTCAGAAAGAAAGCAAGAAATCAAAAACAAATATACAAGCATGAACTAGATATTTGTTTTCATTATTACTGCATACTACAATGCTCCACATTTCTTAAAACCTTTCAGACAAAGATTCTGAAGCGTTAACAGCCTTTCAAGGAATTAATGAAGGTGAAAGGCAAGGCCACTGAAGGGAAAATTGAGTTGTACAGCAGTTATGGGATTTATCAAAGGTCAGGCACTGAATTGGTGACATGTGGAAATAAAAGCATGAAGTTTCCATTCCAGCACCCTCATCTCACTGCTATACTTCATATATAAGTTTTGCTGCTTCTCACAGACATTCTGGCAGAAGCTGAGGGACTTAATAGAGCAAAGCAGTACAATCTGCTGGGTTTTTTAAATTGTATTTGCCTTCCTCACCATTTTTTTATAGGAAACAAGGTTGAGTAAAATTCCCTGTAAAATTGTTCTTGCTTCATTGTCAGCTGGACAACTATATAGTATGGATCCTTCAACCACGAGATCAGTATGACAAAGCAAAGTAGAATCTATCAAAATAAGAAAAAGTAAAAAAAACTTTTGTTCGCCTTGTGAAACCAACTTCAATATATATATGTATCTGTGCATAAACAGATAAAGATTTAGATAGATTTAGATCTGTTTCTAAGTTCAACATTAGTTAAATTATCGTCTATCTTTACTAAGCACATCTAACTGGCCACTCTCCCACTAAGGAGCCCCTTTATTGTCTTGACCTGAATTTAAAACATACTGGCAAGTTTAGGTCACACAAACCGAGGCTCCTAGTGATGCCATGTAATATGAGCACAGTTGCAGCCATACTTAACACAACAAACAAGGTCTGTTCAGACGGAGTGCTGAGCAATCCAACCACATCAGCCATTTCTGCTGACTGCTGCTGACTGGGAGCAGAGGACCACAGAGTTAGCCCATGAGTCTATGAGAAAGAGAAGCTGTATTCATATACTGAAACAGTGGATTGCTGTAGCTGGCAGGAAGAGGGTCAATGGTCAGGGTCAGGAATAAAAACCTCAAAATGTACCGCACATCTTGGAGGTTCACAGAATCATCAAAACTTTTTCATGATTATGTGAGCCAGATCAGTCCCCTGATGGCCTGTGGTTTGTCTGTCATCATTCTCACATGTGCCATGATTGCTTTGTAAAAAGTTGCCCATTTGAAAAGCTAACCCCTTTAATTAGGGGGCAAGCCTACACCACATATTATAAAAGCGCATGGAACAAACAGAATCAATTTTCATCCTTTCAATGAGGTCTAAATAGCCTTCCCTTCTTGAACTGTCCACATTAAACAGCAAGCACAAGGGACCATCATTTGCTCTCTGTATGTTGCCAGGCCAATCTCCAGAAATTTCTTGCAGTATATCAAAGACCTGTGTTGCATGTCCTAACATGTATCTGAATTTTAAAAAAGGGTTCATTATCATCAAGGCTAATGCCTCGTGGTTAATTTAAACACCCAGTGCCTGCTGGGTCTCTATTAGAGGGTATGCCACAATCATGATAGATAATATTGACTGCAGTTTCCACACCCAAGACTCTGGCTGAATCTAATTTTCGGTGTGCTTCTGCAGCAGTGAACTGCCAAATTGTAGTGAGAGACTTACTGGCTTATCTATCAGGTGTATCACAAGCAGTCCTGCATTCAGCCACCAGTAATATCTGTCAGTAGACTATGTACTGTGGCTTATTGCTATTTAAATAGGTCTTGTATGTGTAGTTATAATGCTTACCTGCAAACATAAAGTGTTTGGAAATCTACAGGAGGAAAGGCCGTCTGTCTTCAGGACTGCTCTGAACAAGCAAAAGGCCCCTTGCATGGTCACCCGTGATTGCAGGGGCTGGGTTGTGTGACCCAAAGCATTGCTGGGACTTCCCCACACACTTCTTAAAAAAACCATAATCTCTACTATTAGCTTCACCAGGGGATCTGGGGATCCTCTTACTAAAAGGTAATGCAAGGAGGTGGTGGATGGCTTAGCCACGGTCCTTGATTTTTAGAATAAGCAGTGAATGTTGTAAAATGATACGTCAGAAATCGCTAATGGATAGTCAGCCAAGTTCTGAGCTCACTAGGACTCCAAGTAACTCCAGTGAAGTAATGAATTTACACTTGTCCCACCAAATGAGGTCAGCACCGGGCCCATTTAACAGAGCAGATCCCCAGCTGGTGTTATTGTCATAGCTTTGTAATTATGGTTGATGTTCTGTCTGTAGCTTGAGTCATAATGCTAGTGTGTTGACATTTGGATGTTGACCATCCAAATAATTTAGCTGATCAAGACAAACTATTGATCCACTCATACTTGTCTTTATTGCTTCTTAGGGAGCAATCCTTATTTACACTGGTGAGTGGAAATCAGTGACATCACCACTGATGTCACTGTTGACATCAGTGGTGATGTCACTGATAGGGATACACATGGTGTGCCACATACTCTTACCCCAGCAAAGAACAGCTTCTTATAAACAGTTGTCTTTACCTCATCCCTTCTCCCAGTTGGATTTTCAAGTTATAATGATGCAGCTTCATACAATCAGGAATATTTACTGTGTTTTTTCATCCCTGCAAACTTACAGACAAGGTGTTCTGCTTCAAAAAAAAATATTTATTTTGGTTACTTGGATTACAGCCTGGACAGGAAACGATGAAACAGATGTCAGGGAGCTGGATGAGTAATAGAATAATTCTGAAGAGCGAACTGAGCTACTAAGAAGATGATACTTGAGAGGTCAGAGGCACAAAACGTTTTCCACTTTCTTTCCTTCAGAATTCAGAGCTTGAAGCATAAAGCTGTGTGTGATTCAGCCTGGTTGAGCTGTCGTGGTCAGCGCAGCTATTGTTCACATCTATTCAGCCATTATGAAGGTCTTCAACAGTGCCATTTCAAGGAAATATAAAAATTAAAAAAGGCAAAAGCAGGGAGATTTATTACAGCTAGAGAAACTGTTTCGTGTATTGTGCTGTTACAGACACGGATTTACCAGAGGCTAAGAAACCATCAGCTACCCAGCCCGACCCCGGCAGCACAGCCTCCACTCACACAGCTGTGCAAGCCTCCCCCTCCCTCTCATTTAGTGAAGAGCTGCGTCCAGGGCTGTCCTAGTGCTAAGTGGATGTTGAATCATTATTTACGTTACAGTGATAATGACAGCCCTTCTTGGTCCGGACTTCCCCCACCCCAGTGGTAATCCTTGGTCAAATGATGGACAGACACTTCCTGTCCACAAAGTATACAGCCTAAGCTGTCAGGACAGAAAAAAAGCTGTGTGGGCAACACTGTTGTTATTCCTCTTCCAAACTGGGAAAGTGGGGCACCGAGACCTGGAGGAAGTGGCCTGAATTCGCAAGGGAAAGTTACAACAGGAGGAGAAGCCAGAGGCATCTCAGTCCCAAGGCACCTTGGTGATGAGAACATCTTTGAATCGACAGCTCCTTACTGGGGTGTAACTGGCCTAGGTAAGAAATCTGCCCAGGATAACATACAGACCCCTCCACCCTCGACACGCTGAGCAGCCAAAATCTGAAGAGCACCAGAGGGTACAGCGCAGCTGGAAGGGGACGCCAAACGTGCAGAAAATGAGGGTCCCTCCCGCGGGTGGTCAGCGCAGGCGTGCCATAACTCTGTGCGGGGGACGAGTGGTAGCCGCAGGCAGGGAACTTCTGCGACAGTATTACCACGGCCATAAAATGCAAATAGCCAAGTATTCAGTGACTCTGCTTTCATTACCCTCCGTTGCTAGTTCTCTGTAGACAACAACAATTAGTAGCCTTCCTGGGGGTGCTGTATCTCACACTGAAAGCTCTTTGCTCCAGAAAGCAAGTACATACTACGTCTTCATTTGCATAGTTAAAAGTGTGTCTGATGTTGACAACCTGGACAGCGTCAGGATCAAGCCGCTGCATCACCAAACAGGGCTGAAACCTTCTATCGAAGTAACATGCTGCCACCTTCGGACCAAACTGAGGAATAGCAGAACCCCCATTGGGAGTAAAACGCGCCGCGAAAACCTGGAAGTCAGTGGAAAAGGTAAAAAACAATGAACGACTCAATGTCGTGTCAATAATGCTTAGAGGTTTTTCTGATAAAACATATAACTTTGAATGGCAAGAAAGAGAGCAGAATAAATGATGACCATGCTTCCTGAAAAAACTTAACACCTACTAGTTTTTACTACCCTGTACAGTCCTTTTTTCTTACAAATAAAGGTTTATTAAATGCTTTAGAATAAGCACGTGTAGGTTCTGTGCATTGCTACACGGCAGTGAGACGTCTTTCTCTTGTGGTGAAAGACAATAGAAACGGGACAGGGAATTGCAGAAAACTGGAAATTACTTGTTCAGATCAGACCTGTGCTAACTCATGGAGCTCGGCGTGTTTTATTACTCACTACAAAGACGGCACGGATTTCTTAATAGCTAAGCTCGGCTCATGAAGACGGCACGGATTTCTTAATAGCTGTAAGCTACATGAGCAAGATCAAGGAGAAGAAAAATATAAAGGAAATTCTTCCTCAAATAAACCATGGGAAAAGGCCTGGTTTTCCTTTTCATCCTCACCATAGAGAAAGTCCCCAGATTCCTCTGGTATTTGTACAGATTTTAGGGATCTGGCAGAATCTTGGAACGACCCATAAGAAAGCCTTTTCCCTCAGCTTTGAGATTTGAGTGCCTTTCTCTGTCATCTTCTTGGCAGCATGGGTCCATTGGAGTCAGGATCTCAGCAGCTCACCAGCCAAAACCCTACAGAACCTTCTGTAGGATGAGCTTCTGGGAAGTAGAGAAGGTGTACAGCAAACTTAAGGAAGCCTCCGGCTATGCTGACTTTGTTAAGCATCTGCACAGAAGTGGGATGTCTGTATGCACTCTGCACAACAGCCCAGAGAACTCTCACTTGTGGTTCTGGACAACAGAAAGACAGTTGCACCACAGGTATGGCTGTCACCCCGTGCAAATCGGGCAAAAAATAAGCAATATCAAGGCTGTTTTGGTGGTGTAGCTCAACAAAGCCCAGCTGACCGCTGGGTCTCTGAATGCAGCCCAGCTGAATGCCACAGGCAGTCAGCACCTCAGAGTCCACAAGATGGTACTCGCAGCACTGTCCAGAAATGGCCTGCTACATAAATCCTAAGCGCTGCTCCCCGACAGGCGTCAGAGCACGGTACTTAGCCGAAAGATCAAAGCACACTGTGCTGTGGCTCAGCGCAGAGAGCAGTCTGTGCCTTCCACAGAAACACAGCCAAGTTCCAGCTCTGGACTTCTTTCTAAAAATCAGAAATACATCTGCAGCCTCACGGGCAAGGCTTTGCAAAAAAACTTGTAATGTGGACACAAATACATTTATAAAATTCAGTATTTCTTGTTAGCAGGATTTCTTAATAATGACTTTAACTTGTTCTCAGACTTCAGTTACACTGAAAAAAAAAAAACCCATAGCAAAGATCAGGCTGCATGAAAGTCTGCACCAGCCTTTTCATGTGCAGGAACACTTCAAAGGGCTTTCAAGGGTTTTAATAATGGAACTATGACAGCCTGAAGAATAAACAGAATTTGAGTGGACAGATGCACAGGACTTAGAGCTTAATCTAGGAGTCTGCGACTTGCTGAAAGGAGCCAATATTAAAGTAATTATGCATTTAAAACAATTACTATTTATTCTTCAAAGAGTCATAGTCAAGTGAAGTAACCCATTTTAAGTTATTTCTGGTAATTGCATTGCATCCCCAAATTATATGTCTACATACTCTTTGAACTAGGCTTTCCAAAAAAAGGCAGCTCACCCCTGTATTTTTGCTTAAAGATTACCCCCCATCTTGAATACTTCCCCTCTAGCTTATCATTTCCTGCAAGTGTAATATAGGGTATTAAGCCTGAGTAAATACCACTAATTTTAGTTTCTGTATCTAGGACAGAAGTCAGTTTAACAATGAACAATTACAAATGCCCATATTGTTCACTTACCATTAACTTTTGATAATCTGGGAATTTCTATAAAAGTATCAAGGCATTTCAATTAAAATTGTGGTAGCTCACCAACACATAATTACATTTAGCGAAATGACTGAACACAAACTTAGGAGGGATCATTGTTCTGCTTCAGATAGCATAAAATAGCTTTCTATTCAGGAACCTCAACATGCAAAATGTGATTTAAAATAATTCCCAAAGCACCCACAATTTCTACTAAGACATAATCACATTATTCTTGTGTAGCAGAACCTAGGGAGCAAACTCCATCATCTATACCTTCTACTCACTAGCTGGGACAGCAGGACAAATTGTACTTTGAAGTATAGTTAACATAGTTAATGACCAGTTTGTGGTGACATTTCCACTTAAGAATATATCCTGTTCATATATATATATACAGATGCTAATTTTAAACTAGCTGGCTGTAATATTGCTGGCCGTATAACTGCAGCTGGGCAGACTTAGTACAGGCCTCCCCTGGGGAACCAGTATGATTTTGGGCAGCTAATCTATGCTGAGATCAAGCTTACTGCCACCTATGCCACTAGCAGCACCCACCGCTAGCCGGTTGGCAGCTGGCTCAGATCATAGACTCATAGAAACATTTAGGTTAGAAAAGACCTTTAAGATCATCAAGTCCAACTGTTAACCTGACACTGCCAAGTCCACCACTAAACCATGTCCCTGAGCACCACATCTACACACCTCTTAAACACCTCCAGGGATGGTGATTCCAATACCTCCCTGGGCAGCCTGCAGACAGGACATCACTCCTCCCAGTCTGCCTCGAGTCCACCAGACCTACTCATTGTACCCAGAGTTACTCCTCTCCACTCCTTGTCACACTTCCCATCCTCTTTTGTTCCATCTTGAGACCGTGTCTAAGACTAGATTTATTCTCTACCTATATCTTCTACCAAATCAAAAGAGAAAGATCAGCATCTCCAGAGAGGGAATGTTACATCTACCTCAGACCCTCTCCCAGATGCGGGAGAGCTGCCCACTGAAGAGTAGCTTCCACAACACAGCAAGTTCTTGAAGCAAGATTAAAGAGATTTACTTTTGTATCATTTTCATTATTGTTTTCTAAAGTAAGGAGTGAATTCCCCTACCTATAGAGAGACCACAGATGAGTTGCGTAGACTAGTTCTCTGAAACTGAAGTCAGATGCTCAAACATTGGCATCTAGTGAGATTTGGGTTGCTGCAGGGTACCTAACACATCCTATGGTTTTGGCACATATGACAGAGAACGTGTAAGAAGCCCACTCTGTTCTGGTGTGGTAGCCAGCAGCCACACTGGATGCCATCACAAATTGCATGGATGCCGACATTTATGCAACGGAAGTGAGTCTCTACTGTTGAGGCATCTAGAGTTAGTTATGAGTACTCACATGCTTATTTCCAAGAACACATCTGCACTATTGAAATAGTGTGTGACTTCCATTTTCTGCATAACTAAAGCCAGTGTTTATCCTACAGCAAAAGTTAGAAGTGGGCGCTTCTGTTTTACTGTGGATAAGCCTGCTGATGACAACTATGTGTCATGGACCTCACAGCGACACTAGAACTAAAAGGTTTTGCTTGACGCAACATCTGGATGGATAACATTCTTTATTTACTTTGGGTAAAAAACAAGGAAATGAGCTCTAAGTATTTACTGGATCATCTTACAAGCTACCTATATGTTAGTTCTTAATCTATTACAGAATTTAATTAATATGGCATAAAGCATAAATACCTGAAGCCCTGATAGCATGTAGACCTCTTTAGGAGCTGTTAAATTTTTATTAGAACTCATTTCCTTAAAGTAATTTCCTTACTTAAAATACTTCAACCTATTTCCCAAGTTCCTTAAAATTTCCTTTTAAATATTCTGGATGACATCTCAAAATCTTGTTTTACATTTTTTTAAGTAAGGAAAGTTTAAGCAGTCCATTACTATCTTCCACAGCACTATCAGCCACTATCAGCAATATCTAGGTGCCTTTTCCACGAATAAGGAAATATTATTGTATTTTCCTCATCAGTCTCCTACTTTACTCTTCCTCATGAAAGCACTTAGAAATATCTCAGCAGTGTGCGCTGGCAGCCCAGAAGGCCAACCACATCCTGGGCTGTATCCGGAGAGGTGTGGCCAGCAGGTCGAGGGAGGTGATTCTGCCCCTCTACTCTGCTCTGGTGAGACCCCACCTGGAGTGCTGCGTCCAGCTGTGGAGCCCTCAATATCAGAAGGATATTGACCACTTGGAGCGAGTCCAGAGGAGGGCCACGAAGATGATCAAAGGGCTGGAGCACCTCTGCTATGGGGACAGGCTGAGAGAGTTGGGCTGGTTCCACCTGGAGAAGAGGAGGCTCCGAGGAGACCTCATTGCAGCTTTCCAGTATCTGAAGGGGGCCTACAAGGGTACTGGGAGAGGACTTTTTCCAAGAGCCTGTAGTGATAGGACAAGGGTAATGGGTTTAAATTGAAATCAGGGAGGTTTAAATTAGATGTCAGGAAGAAATTCTTCACAGAGAGGGTGGTGAGGCACTGGAACAGGTTGCCCAGAGATGTTGTGGATGACCCATCCCTGGATGTCTTCAAGGCCAGGCTGGATGTGGCTTTGAGCAACCTGGTCTAGTGGAAGGTGTCCCTGCCCATGGCAGGGGGGTTGGAACTAGATGATCTTTAAGGTCCCTTCCAACCCTAACCTTTCTATGATTCTATGATTCTATGATCACCCCTGTCTTCATGTGATGGTAAAACCTATGTGATCTATACTGCCTGAGGAATTATGCATGGGGTAGATGGCTGGTCTAATACATCTTGTACAGCCAGGTACTTTTGTTGGTCATCTGTTTTTCTCTCAAGAAGAAGCCTCCAATCTTCCATGTCTTTCCTGAGTCAAAAAGTTCAGTCTAACCTCAAGCTCAGTCAGTCACCAGCACCCCTGTATGAGACCCAGGCACCTCCCAGCACATGGACATCCTGGTGGCCCATTCCAGCTCCAGGCATCCAGCAAGTTCAGTGGGTCACATTAGCAAACATGTCTTCCTGCCTGAGGCCACCTCTGACCCTAGAACACACAGTTTTTCCAGCACGTCAGGCAAGTGGGTGGTGGCTTTTTTAGTTCTTTATAATTCAAATTCCTTTCTCTCAACAACTCCCTGAGCTGATCTTTCCTGTGCTGTTTATAATTCAGTTTTTTCCATTCTGTGTTTTACTTTTGCCTTCTGGGGGGGGCGGGTGGGGCGGAAATCACAGAGGAAAACAAGCAGTTTTCTCTTGCTTCTTCTTTCAGGAATACTGGTTTTTATTAGTACATATTTTTTCCGCTAGTCAGGCAGTACCCATTAAAATAGCCTAAACTCACTGCTTTCACTTCCTAGTGAGAGTGTTTTGTGTGGAGCCCAGAGCTGACCCAATCTGTAGATAAGGTTTGAAGGGTCTGTCCAGGCCCTGAGGGCACCTCCAGCCCTGCCTGTCCCTGCCCAGGCCCTCGGGTCTCCCCTGACCCTGCCCACAGCCTGGGACCCCATGTCAACTCCTGGGGCCATCAGCCTCTGCCCAAGTAATGCTGAGGTAAGGCTAGTCTCCACTTCCCAACCACCCTGCCCAGTGGTGGGACCACTGGTGGGCCACCCCATCCTTCTTCCTCAGGATGAAGGTGAGAGGTGAGCACCTCTGAGCATCTCAGAGGAAGGGGCTGGCACAGGACACTCAGCAGGTAAGAGCACAGGGAAACACCAAGACTGCTTCCCCTTTGGTATCACACCACATATTTTTTCCATACTTTCCAGTTTTTGACTGTCTGACCAAGAAATAAGAGCAATTTCCTCTTCTCTAGTTAACTACTATCATTACCATGTCCTGAATAATCAAGCTTTGTCACGTAGACTGTTATTTAAGGGGGTGTTTGGGACATGCAGTCAACTGTATCTCAAATAAATGTGGCTATATTGGCCTACCTAGACACAGTCTAGCTCAGTGTAGCTTCACGTCCCACCTCTAACTGATCAGTGGTGATATCTAGGAAAGGGCTGTAAGGAAAAAGTATGCAGAGTTGCTTAAATTGCAGCTTATGAAAACATGTACCTTAAGATATCATAAGCCAGCAGCTGTATCCATATCTTTGCATGTAATAGCTCTAGGGGAATTTTCTTCCCTGAATTCATCAGGTTAGTTTCTGAATCCATTTGTATTTTTGGCCTCCACAATATTCTAAGTTCCAAGGTAAGACTGTACATTGCAAGAAGTACTTGTGCCTGCCTTTAAACTGGGACTAGTGCTTCCCTGTCCTCCTTACAGTTCACGCAGAGGTAGTAGTGATTTGACAGCACAGCTGGGAATCCATAGTTAGGATCAAAACTGCCTCTAGTTCTTCTCTGCTTGTTCTACATCAAGGAGCGATGCCATTTATGCTGTGTTTGTGAGACTCAGCAGCTAATAACAGCATCCCCTTTCAGAGAAACTCTGTTCTTTCTGAAGAAAAAAACCCCTGAATTTCTGAGATCAATACATCAATTTTATATTATACTCTCTTTTGGTCAGAGGAATGACTTCAGATTTACTGCCCGCAGATGCAGGTAAGAAGTGAGACATGACATGAAACAAACCTGATTTCTGTCCTCCAAAGTATTTCTCTCCAGTAGCATCACATGTAATCACACATTGTACATACATTGGAGACAGGAGTAAAGGAAGTGCTCTAAAATAACATACATGCAGAAAACTTCTTATACGAATACATAAGCAGTTGCAGACATAATAAATTCATAAATATGACTGAAAACCAGCAAACAAGGAAGGCTATAAGGGTGGGTAATATGCAAAAACTGCTTGTGAAAATATTACTGTAACTGCAAATAAATGAGGTCCTTATTGTCCCCAAAAATAAGTAATATGCTAATCCAGTGATTTACAAAAAATGAAGCCATGTAACATTAGGAATACAGTTCAAGAACAGTTGCTTCTGTCGTATCTTTGATTTTGGACATGAAAGGATTATTTTCTCCTAATATGAAAGTGTGCAATGATGTGGCCCTCTAGAGCACCTGCTTATCACTGACAAATATCATTGCTTCTCTCTGACGGTGCTCACTTAGTAAGAATATTATGCTCTTTTTACCACTGTTTCAGCCCTGTTATTTAGTCATTGATTAAGCATCGTTTGGGCTCATTTCCATAACTGTATAACAAGAAGAAATCTGTGTGAGCATCACTACCATGTCAAGTGAGGCTAAAAGTGTTTGCAGAGCATATCCATAATATCCTTTGCACACAACCAAGAAACCTGCACTTCACTGTCAGCTGAAGCAAATGGTATGGCTTCTGCAGACGTCTCTCCTCTCCCTGCCTGAAGAAAAGCGAAGTCAAAAATGTGAACCCATTAGTCTTGAGTTGCTCAGTTCTTCATTGCTACGAATATCTTGAGCTCTCCCAACGAAAAGCATGCATGAGGGTTCAATCAAGTTTGTTTCATATGTAAAGGGAGGTTCCGAACAATCCATGCTCAGAAGAATCATTGCTCCAAGGCCAGTAAGTGATGTAGTTGAGGTCCTGTCTTTACATCTAAAACATTTTTTAAGAAGGCTGACAAATATTCTTGCACTGTGAGCCATATAACAAAATCATCAGCTGCCTGAGATCCACAAGACATATCTCCCACCCTTTGAAGTGATGAGATGGGGGAACTCCTGGAATAGTTCACAAACGGGATAGGGTTGTTCCCTAGGGTACCACTGAGATTAGGTTGGGAAGCTGGGAATGCCATTGCATCCTCAGAGTGCCCACAGAGTGTTTGGTAGACAAGACCTGATGACTCATTTCCTCCCTTAGTAAAAACAGAGATGCCTTGGAAGTGCACCTGAACTATGTATGAAACCTACTGCAGTCAAAAAAAATGCAAGCAGACAACCTCTATTTTAAAGTAAGAGAAAGACTGAAACTTTTAAAATCCAAAGAGGCTCAAATCCCATTTAATAAAGTTATTTTTCTGCAGAATTCTTCTGGAAAAAATATTTTAATGGACATACATTAAGAGAGAAAAACATACATTCTAGTCACTTTACAGTCAGCTTTTAGACAAGGCAATTTTCATGTCTTTACAAGCACAGACTTGAAACAAATGCATTGTGATGACTCTATGAGTGGAATATAGTTGGATCAGTTATACAAAGTGCCTTATGAGAGGTGCTTTCACCAGGTTAGAGGTTCCTGTTGCCATACCGAGTGATCTTCCTTTGCCTGCATTTATAAGACAGATCAATGAGAATTATTTTTTGACAGAACCTTTTTTTTTTCTACTCCCATGTCCTTGTATGCTCGTGCTTGTCTCACCTTCAGCTTGGCAAGCCAAACATCATTCCAGATCAAAATTAGCTTCTCAAAGTTTCTTGGCAAAAAAAATTAACCTCATCATCTGAAACTGAGTTGCTTGGAATAATACCTCCAGCCTCGGTAGGTGACAGGTGAAACAGGCTTGTCAGGGAATACTAGGAAACTGGACTTGTGATCCTTCTGTTCCTGGTTGGAGAATAATGTGTTCCCCCCAGGCAGCAGCCTTGTCACACATTCTGACACCACTGTCTGGCACCAGCAACTTTTATTTTCCCTGTCTCTAACACAGATCAGCTCAGTTATGGATCCACAGCCATTTTGCCAAGATTGCTGTTGTAGGTGATCTAGGTGTTGTAGGTTGTAGGTGTTGTAGCCTTGCCTCTATCCAGAGCTGGTCTTGCCTCTTGCTTTTGAGGTAGCCAAAAAGCTATGACTCCCCGCATGCCAGGCTGTGCCCTCTGTCCCTTGACCATTGTTACAGTAAAGGCAAATTGAAACAAAAGCATTGCTTGTCTCCTTACAAGAAGTTTTTTCCAGTAAGCAGTAATAAAACCCCACATCAGTTTGCGGATATTGTGTTTGTTAGCATATACTCTGGCACATTTTACTGCCTTACTGTCATAATACACTTTGGTGCCATACACCAAACCTATTTATTGGCTATTCCTTCTTTTGAGATCAAAGCAGTTAGAGAGTAAGAAAAAAGCCCCAGACCATTGATTTGAACATGGGAACATTTATTTATTCTTAAACACATTTGAGAATGACTCACTCCAAGCTGGAAACGACAAAGACATTAGAAAAGCATATAACATATCAGACTTGGCAGGAGTATCTTCACTCAACTTCCTTATAGAAGACAGAAAAATCAACAGCCCTGATGGTTTAAATCCCAGCAGAAGGAAGATACACTTGAGGTACCTGGAGAAGCTGTGATTTCAGCTTGAGTGAGTAGGTATGAAGTGCACAAGATCTGCCTGGGTGGCTTTGAATGAAATACTTGGATAATCTGCCAAAAGCTTGGAGATATCATTTTCTACTTTGCCTATAAAAATATTCCAAATGCCAAGAGAGAAGTTGTCAATGACACCATCTTTCTTTGGGCCACTGTTTATGAGGTTCTTGTCAGCAAAAAACACAGAGCAGTTTTTATGTGTGGTAGCTACACTGCGAGCCTATTCCAGTCTCCTGTCAATAACAGTGCCTCCACAGCCACCATGAGCAGAGGTGATGTTTAGCATTTGATTAGATTACAGATGTATAATCAAATGCAGTCCTTCATCCACGTGGCCAGCTGTGTCCATTCACATACTCAAGTATAGTGAAACCACAACTCCCAGGAGTTTTCCAAAGTCACAAGCATGTTGCTTTGAAAGAAGATTGTAACTGGGTTCTGCCACACATGCAATGAAATAGCCAAACAACATAAATAACCAAGCTGTTAAGTAAACAATTAACTAATTAAAGTCCTTCAACCCTATCCAGTTGTTCCATAAGTTGTTTGTTTTTTTTTTAACTATAGTATGAACTAAAGGTTATATTTTAGGAAACATCTCTAATTTTTCCTTGCAGTTTTCTTTCTGGGAGAATATTATAACATAAGCTTCACAAAACCACTCAAGGAATTTCAGAGAGAAGGATGAATACTAACAGTATCAGGAACAGTATTTATTTTTTCTTTATAGTTAGATAGTAAGCACAAGTGAGCATATTAATTCTAGACTGGTATTACGCTGTTATCTCAGCTGAACAGATCAGAGTTCAGCCCATGAGCATGTGTCTACGAACCCAGTAGATATACAGAGTTATTGAAAGCACATTCTAGATCAATGATCCAAAACTGAGCAATTAAATCATTATCTGCCTGAAGCTGTACCCATACACAGTCTGAGAGCAATCTCATCACTGCAAGAGGCATCAGCAGGGAAACAGCTACAGATGATAACTCTGGATCTCATTCTACACCTGGATCAAAACACTCTGCTCAGAGGCACTGCTTTCACTTGAATTTATCTCACACACTCAGAGCTGGAGTTATACACACAGCAATTAGAATGAGAGTCCTTCACAGGATGCATGCATTTCATGACTGCTTTAACAGTTATTTTTTAGAACAATTACATGTCTGACTTTCTAAGTGGATTCCCAGTTTTATTTCCATTTCTTACAACAAACGAATCAAATCACTGACAAGTTAGCAGTTCTTTTTACTCCTCATTGTGCTTTGTTTGGCTTACTGTGTTTTAATTGCTCTGATGAAGCAAAAGGACTTTTTGATTCTGTTTCAACCCAGCAAATCTGAAAATTAACCTCCACTGGGTTCTCTTCCTTACACCAGCTTTAACTCTGTAGTCAACATGTGTTTTAGTGTTTTAAAAAGTGAAGTAGGTGGGCCAGATGCCTTCTACCAAACATGCTTCAGGAGTGCCACACACTGCGGTTGTAAGAATGACGGATGAACGTTCTTTGAAAGCTTTCGCTCTAAATCTGCAACAAGGCACAGCAATGGCTCCTTTCCAGCAGTTCCCTATCATATTCCAGTCTGAGAGCCATTTTCCAGCTATATCTACAGCTAGGATCTATAACTTGAACAAGAGGGAAAGAACAAAAAAGATGCTAGAAGATTAATGATCTTTGGAACTATATCACCACAATCCCAGCTTCAGTCACCATAAACAGAAACACATGAACAAAATCAATATATCATGTTGGCCCAGGCACTGAGTATGCTTTATATAAACTTCAGAAGAATAGCATTAGGCTAACTTAGGCCTCTAAGCATCACCCTGAAAATCAACTATAGTATATCCAAGAATCTTCTCAGAATGCCCCTTACGATGCAGAACTTCCTCCCCAATTATCTGTTCCCACAAAACATAGTAAATGTTCTCCCCTTGAACAAAGAAATACTGCAGACTTGATTTTGCTAGTAGGACTGTACCAGCTGATGTGTCTGGGGGATGCATGCTTACCCATTTTCCATACAGTTTACCTTCACTGAGAAGCTGTAGGTGTGCAGTACCTGATAGTGCTGGATGCCTGGAGCACCTCTGAGTAGCCCACAAACCAATTCCCGGATGTCTACACTGACCTCAATCCCTGCACTTCCAAGATGTCTAGTAAGTACCCAAGATACAGTGCAATCTGGACTAGTAAAAATACAACATGGGGCAAGCAGAGCTGCCCTTTATTCTAAAATTGTCATGTTATACATTCTTGGCACTTCCATGCTGTAGATGAAATTTCCGTCTCACCTGTCATTTCATCCCTCTTCCTCTTCTAGAAACAGGTATTCCAGGAGGAAGGATTCAGCCGCTGTTGCCAAGATTTCTGTTCTGTCTGGACCTGAGCATGTGAGAAGGATGTGTCGGCCTGGGCTGAGGATCTGGGAAGGACCTCAGCTTTTACCCAGACTAGCTGGCAGTGAACATGCTCCCCACAGACCATAGCTTCATCGGTAACAATGAGCCCACCTAAGGAGGCTCCAACCTTGTTCATTTTCTGGCCTGCCTTCCCCCTCTCCTCCTCTGCTCCCAGCCATGAAGACCCAGTGCCTCCCGCACAGGCTGTGGCATCCCTTGGACCCTGCCATGATCTGTTCTAACTCGCTAAAACAGATGGCAAATTCTATCTGCTGTGTTAGTACGGTGTCTCACGTGAGACCCAGACCTAGTACAAGGTAGGCAATGGGAGCCTAAACCAGAAAGCTACAAGGAAGGGAAGTAGGAGGGGAAGGAGAGCTTTCCTATTTCAGCAGTGATGAGCTAGCAAATGAGTCCACTCTGTGCCACAGTAGCCACTGAGTCCAAAGCTGGGTACATACCTGGTGACAATGAACTTACTGTTAAAGCGAAGGCTTTTCTCCGAATTTCTGGTATGTTGAGCAAAGAGATACGAATGGTGATGGAATTGAAGCCCATTTATTAACATCTAACACTAAAAGACTTCACTTGTAAGCCTTCTCTGTCATAACTACCCATCTCCATGCACGACAGATAAAACTAAGTTTCATCATGTAACTCCAAAATAAAGAAAAACAGTGGGGAGATTGTAGTGTTTACAATTCAGAGGCAGTTTAAAATACAAAAATGTACCTATTATGGAATACCCAAAGGCACACACACACCCATGAAAGAAAGTGGGAAATAAAGCTTCAGAGAGGGAGTTCAACAGCCTAAATCAGTCAAACCTGCACCACAAATGCACAGGCACCAGAGCTCGTATTTAAAATTCAAAGCACAGAAGTGCGTAGGAAACTCTGTCACCCTCGCCGGTATGCCCTACCCTTGAAAACATCAATGGATACACAGTAAATGTACTAGTGTGCTGCATAGCTGCCCAAACCCAGACCGAAGACTCCTGGTTAGTAGTGATAAAATTGCACTGCTGGCATGAACGTACTAGGAGATTCCGAAGTATGTTTTAGCAATCGGAGGTTTTTGCTTGCACAAAAAATTTCAGTCCATAAAAGGCTTCTGGCATACAAGAAAAAAAGAAAACCTAATTAAATTGTATGGGAATTCAGAACGATGGGTGACCTAATTATTCCCAATTAACCCTGCCCAGGAACTCACACGCAAGGTGAACATACACAAACCGAGCAGTGTTGCGGACAGCTGCTTCTACTTAAGACAGAAGCAAATAATACAACAGAATTAGGTGGCATTCTCATCCTGCTACAAATAAAAGCATATGTATGCTGGATGTCCTCCAAACTTTCCTGTGATTCACCTTCTCCATCAGCTTAGACACTGGAACTTCAGCTTTCTCCCAAAGCCTCATGGTTCCTATACCTGTCCTTTCAGACCTCCTCCATCGCCGTGCTTGGTCCTCTTTGCCCTTGAACACCTTTTAGCTCCAAAACTGGAGTTACAGAAATACAGTGGTCTGATTTCATTGAGACAAACAAAATTACGGGTCTTTCGTATTAGCACGTTCTAGGCAGCTGTATCCTTATCAGGTGCTAACTCTGCATTGTTCAAGACGAACAAAATTGCAAAGTCTTTTTAAATAAAGTTCCTAAGGAGATAGTGCCATCAAGATAAGCAAAATCAGTAAGGCCACACACATTCAGCCTTGCAACAGGTCAGCTTCTGAGCTGCCTCCTCTTTTTCCACATCTCACTGAAAATGGACTAGCGTGCACCGAGGATGGGAAGCAGGATTAGGTAGTGCTCTACACTGCTTAGACAGAAGTTCCTTATCTGTCTAGGAAACCAGCATTTCTACCAAGTAAAGCTCATGATGACAGAGAATAAAATCCACCTAAATGTACAGTGACAACCTGCCTTATACATCTCCCCAAAAGATTACAAGTTATCCTTGTAATGGCACCCCAGGCTTCAATAGAATCAGCAGCCTAAAAGAAAGGTGGCTTTGCTATGAAGCAGCAAAGCTGACCCCAGGGACAGTATGTCCCTTTTTGCCGTGGGATGATACCTCAATTCTGTCTGCCACTGCTATTAGTGCAGGAAGAACATTAAGCACCCTGTACTTTACAGTACAACTTTTTTCTCTGTTAGTTGTTACCTGTAGAAAAATCTTGTGTAATTTTAATTTGCATACAAACCAATATACATACAAATACACTTTGCATACAAACCACGTGGTGTGTGCACATAGGTACCTTAGCTTAGTCTCATGTGCATGAGGCTAGGTAAATTGGAATTAAGCTAGAGGAAATTTCCATAGAGCATTCTATCCTGCAAGTGCTATCATCAGGAATACCTGACAAGTATTCAGCTGGAAACTGCACCTACCATTAGCAAGAGACATGAAGCAGTAATTTCTCAAACAGACAGATTCTGATTAGCAAGTAATATACAAATACTTCTAGAGTTGCTGTTAATCATGTTGCATTCAATTCCACACAGCTGCTCACTATACCAATATAGTAGGCAGACCACATAAAGGAAAATTTACTTTTGGTGTTTTTTTCTTGTTGTATTTAATTCTCAAACATTTTTAACATTTCTGCTGTGATCTAAAGACTAAGAATTTCCAGCAGCGATAACTTCTACTACTTGTAAGAATGGGCTGGATTGCATGCAGTTTAGAGGTATATGTAAGTTTTATTGACACACCTGCTTGAGGAGTGATACGAGAAGCTTCACATATTGTTGTCAGGTGTAGCTCCTCAGTGTGTAGAGTACCTTCTCCCAGCCCCTGTGCATCTGGGATTGCTGCCTGCTGAGCCCTTCCTAGATCTTCCTCTGAACCAAGTTGTGGGAGACACATTGCTGGAGGGGAACTGCTCCAAGGAAGTTTTTTTCCCCTTGTTTATTGACTGGAAAATTAAGAGGGAGACAAGTGACCTAACATCTTCATATGACCACTTGCCTTCATTCTATTTTATAATAAAATTACCCTAGGCTGTAACTGACACACAGAAAAACCAGCAACAGTTTACAAGAGTTACTGCATTGATTTTTTACCACTACTGTTACTTTTTTAAATCACTGCAGTGATTTTTAATAAAAGCAAGAACCTAGGAGTAAGGCTTAAATTGCATGCAATGGCTCTGGTTTGCCCTTCTCTAGAGAATAGTAGATTGCCTCAGAGTAAAGGAAGGAAAGTATTTGGCCTGAATGCTGAAGGAAGGTGCTATGAGAAAAGTAAGTTAGTGAAAAGATTGGGTTTTTAATCCTGGCAGCATTACCTGTGCTTAGGGTAAAACTTAAGGAAAAGCCATAGATACATAGTGTTTGTAGAAATTGTATAGTGCTATTTCCCTGGGATCTAATCATAGGAGTTTTCCCTTTTTTTATGATGACTTTTATCTCAAAGATTCCCCATAGCTACAAATTCTTCCAGTTCTCCAAGTGTTTATGAGGCTACTAACTTCCAACCCCAACCATTTAAGTAAAATAATGACCGGAAAATTCAAATACACAGTTTCAAGAAGACAGTCTGAACATCAAAATCAATACATTAACCAATAAATTAATGTAATCAAACTGGCACTAGAAATATTTACTATTTTCTTCCCATTATGAAATCTGTGCCCCCAAATTCATGTAAATAAAGACTAGAAATTAAATTTGTTGCTATAACAATTACAGTATTTTTTCTGTATACAAAATGGTCATGACTTAAAATGCTCAGTCTTTGATTTGTAGTCATGACTTATCTCATTTGTAAAGAAACATTCATGGATTTCTTGCATGTAGACCAACAAGGTTTCTTACATCAGACTTCTAAGCTGTCACATTTCCAAATATTAATGAATTATTCTGAGTTATATGAAGGAAAGAAGGAAGAGGACTTATGGTTGCCTTCAGATTTTTATATAGAGAGTCATAACAGCAAGGACATAAGTTCATTAGTCTTGTTAGAAGTTTTCAAACTGTTTTGAATACTCCTGTAATCATGGCTTGGTATCTATTGATATATTTAAAAAAAAAAAGATTTTGTGAAAGAACTTAAAAAATTATTAGGTTTTTTAAGGCTACCTGATCTAATTTAAATGTTTCTGTTCTTTTATTTCTGAGTAAGATGATAATATCTCACAGAAAAGTGTGACTAGTGCAGTCAAAGGGTACCAGGCAAATACACTGACTTGGCCTTTTCAGACTCTAGAAGAGGTGATGGAGATAAAGATATGACAAGCATCTGAAATAATCCTGGAGCACGGCAGGAAGACAACTGAACAGAGAACAATTCTTCAGTGTACCTCGTATGACAGGAACTAGTAAACATCAAGCAGCAGGTACAAACAAGTAAAGGGAGACCCTTTCTCACACAGTATAAAACTGCACAGTTCATTGCCATGGGACATTGTGGGTGGGAAGAAAAATCCACCAAGGGCTATTAAACACTAAGATATCACCTGCAGCACAGGAAATCTCTGAACCATAGATCAGTAAAACCTGAAAACTAGAAAGGAAGCAGACAGTATAATATGACTCTATAGGTGATTGTTCTTCCATACGCATCTGCTACAACCCCTGTCGAAGAGTAGGTGCTCTTTGCCAGGACTGACAGATCCTTAATCTGAACAACTGCAAAGCCCTTTTTGTCATCATATACGATGTATATGAAAAAAATACATTAACTATATCATTATATATTTCCCCTTTCTGCACATATATACACACATGCATATATGTATGTATATACATACACTCATTCGTGTAAAAAGGATAGCCATGATTTCTTTGGTTCCAGGTACCCTTTTAGCAGCAAGTAATAACATAAACCACTGCTTTGGGAAAGCCTTAGCAGTCTGTTCGTACAGGGACACTAAACTCGTATGAACTGTGCTGCTGAGACTCATGTTACAGAGATTTGCAATACAGGGACTCCTGGGTTAGTGGAAACTGCAACTTCAATAATGTTTTTTGACAGTTTATTTTTGTGTAATGCCCCAGATTAAAAGAAAAGAAAAACAACACACCACAAACAAAAACTGAAAAGAAACCAGCCTGAATTCCAGCGTGCAGCTCCATAATCAGACCCACATGTCCCTTTTGCAGGGCTGGAACCTCTCGCTCTTCCCTACAGACATCCACCACTAACCAGCTCCTCAAGGCATAATTTGGAGCATCCTTGTCGTTACTGTGCTGCTTTCCTCAGGTCTTCTGATCCCTGTCTCTTCGTCCAGCGAGTCTGTCTCTCCGGCTCTAAGCCTTGCTCAGTCACCTTGTTCCAAGAAGTGAGCCTTTTCCCAATCCCTCTCCTTTGTTAAATGTCTGTTGGTCTGGATGTCATCTTACAGGCTTCGACTTATAGACATCATTCCCCAAATGCCCAAACCCAGCATAAATTTTTCCAAAATACGCCTCACCTGTGAGCTTACTTGCCCCTTCTCGACTCCCAGTCTGTCAGAGTCAGTTCTGCTCTCCTCTTCCTGTTAACCAGGATTTTGCTTAATCCCATCACTTTTATCTCTTCCTTCTCTCTTCCCTACAGAATATTTTTTCCTGTTTTGCATTTAAATCAGGTAATGTCCTTCTGCAGATGCCCTTATTGGGTCTATGCAGCCAGTTTCCCTCTCCTTGCTGTACAAACCAGCTGGGAAAATCCTTTTCTTCCCCCAAAGCAAACTTCTGTTTAATGAGGAAGGACTTATCCCATATAATTAAGAACATTAGTACACAGCAGTCTTATGCCCCAACAGTGAACCTCTGTGTAGGGTATAGCTTTTTGTTCCTCTTGTCGATGGTTTTTGGTCTCAGACTGTCTCTGTGCTCGTTTTGTGGGTGCCTCCAACCATGTGCCATCTTGGGCCGCTGCTCAAGAGACTTGTGCATTCAACATTTGTGAACTTTCCTCTAGCTCTCCTTCTGGTACAGACTGATAACAGCCACGGCTCTGGCCATGCATCTGGAGACCACATCTATCTTGCAGAGTTTGAAATCGTTTTCCCCCAGGACCTTCACCACGTGGCGCTGAGCCTTATCCAGCTTCTGGTCATCCAGTCGCACCAGCAGCTCCTCTTCATCCTTCCCTTGAAGGAGTCAGGCCTTGATCTTTGCCACGAGGGTGGCAGCAGCACGGTTCCAAGCCCAAGAGGCAGGTGCCAAGTGAGAACAGGACCCATTGCAGATCTGGGTTCATCCTCTCAAGTGCAGGCTGTCAGCCCGTGAGATACGTCACCTTGACAGGGGAAGGGATTCACTACAGTCAGTGATCACATAAACACGGGGATTTTAGCATGCTGCACATCTGAGTAGAAGCTATGCAAAGACTTTTGACTTCATTAAATGCATTTTCACCAACCGTATTCCTAATAATAGCTAAAATATTTTGATGGGATCTTCTACACATGCACACACAGCATCAGCCTGTCACTGACATCTAGTCTAGCAGAGGGGCAATTAATGACTTTAGCAATTGCACCGATTGTAAAATGAGCTAATTTTTTTTCATTTGCTTAACTTCTGCAAAAGATGTGCAATCTGTCACATGCAACCCAAAGTTACACTGAAAGGGACACAAGTAGACAGCTCTGAGCACCTAATTAAATACTGAACAATTACCAGCTTAGTCAATGGTAAAGTGATGACAGCAAAGGGAAAAATTTTCTGCACTATTCTGCAGGCTGTACATCCCTTAGACCTTCCGTATCATATTTACATTTAATATTGTAAATATATGTATTTTCTCCACCAGCTGCACACTAAAAGAGATCATGCTTCCCTGCCTTCTCTGTAGGTCTCTCCCATGTGTGTAAAGGGATGAGGGAGGCCAAGAGGAGCAAGCAGTGATATGCAAGGAGGTCTACGACCGCAGCCGGGACTGGGTGAATGCACGTCATCCCTTTTCCTGTTCTGGGGAGCTTCCCAGAACAGCAAGATGCTCTGTGACTCCAGAATGGACTTTTCAGCTAAAAGAGCATCTAAAGTTGGCTCTGCTGAGAGGAGTGACACACACCACCGACAGCCAAAACTCCCACAGAGAACTAACTCTCTCCACCGTAGAGACAGTTTGCTGTCCGAATATTTTTCAGCTAAGAAAAAAAGAGGGGTGGGTTTTCTTCCTTCCTTTTTTTTTGGGGGGGAAGGGGGGAGGGTGGTGTTTAATGAATTTTCTTAGTGACCAGATTTGCAGCGAGACCAATCTCTCTCACCACGTCTTTAATCTAAAACTAAATCAACTATTAATCTTTACATTATCTTACAGTTCAGATTTGCTGAAGGTCATGAACTATGCACAGGTAAAAAGCTTCGCTGCAAGGGAAACTATTATCACAGATATTTCACAATAAGCTGGAGAATTTTGATGACTGGATTTTGATGACTGGAAAAGGGGAAACA